>NC_091191.1:2350461-2357961 GCF_040958095.1 Procambarus clarkii
GCCAGGACACATGAGGACACTGGTGATGGCCAGGACACACGAGGACACTGAGGGAGGCCAGGACACATGAGGACACTGGTGATGGCCAGGACACACGAGGACACTGAGGGAGGCCAGGACACATGAGGACACTGGTGATGGGCAGGACACATGAGGACACTGGTGATGGCCAGGACACATGAGGACACTGGTGATGGCCAGGACACACGAGGACACTGAGGGAGGCCAGGACACATGAGGACACTGGTGATGGCCAGGACACATGAGGACACTGGTGATGGCCAGGACACACGAGGACACTGGTGATGGCCAGGACACAAGAGGACACTGGTGATGGCCAGGACACATGAGGACACTGGTAATGGCCAGGACACATGAGGACACTGGTGATGGCCAGGACACACGAGGACACTGAGGGAGGCCAGGACACATGAGGACACTGGTGATGGCCAGGACACACGAGGACACCTGTGATGGGCAGGACACACGAGGACACTGGTGATGGCCAGGACACATGAGGACACTGGTGTTGGCCAGGACACACGAGGACACTGGTGATGGGCAGGACACATGGGAACACTGGTGATGGCCAGGACACACGAGGACACTGGTGATGGCCAGGACACATGAGGACACTGGTGATGGCCAGGACACATGAGGACACTGGTGATGGGTAGGACACACGAGGACACTGGTGATGGCCAGGACACACGAGGACACTGGTGATGGGCAGGACACATGAGGACACTGGTGATGGGCAGGACACACGAGGACACTGGTGATGGGCAGGACACATGAGGACACAGGTGATGGGCAGGACACACGAGGACACTGGTGATGGGCAGGACACATGAGGACACAGGTGATGGGCAGGACACACGAGGACACTGGTGATGGGCAGGACACACGAGGACACAGGTGATGGGCAGGACACACGAGGACACTGGTGATGGGCAGGACACACGAGGACACTGGTGATGGGCAGGACACATGAGGACACAGGTGATGGGCAGGACACACGAGGACACTGGTGATGGGCAGGACACACGAGGACACTGGTGATGGCCAGGACACATGAGGACACTGGTGATGGGCAGGACACACGAGGACACTGGTGATGGGCAGGACACACGAGGACACAGGTGATGGGCAGGACACACGAGGACACAGGTGATGGGCAGGACACACGAGGACACTGGTGATGGGCAGGACACACGAGGACACAGGTGATGGGCAGGACACACGAGGACACTGGTGATGGGCAGGACACACGAGGACACTGGTGATGGCCAGGACACATGAGGACACTGGTGATGGGCAGGACACACGAGGACACTGGTGATGGGCAGGACACACGAGGACACAGGTGATGGGCAGGACACACGAGGACACTGGTGATGGGCAGGACACACGAGGACACAGGTGATGGGCAGGACACACGAGGACACTGGTGATGGGCAGGACACACGAGGACACTGGTGATGGCCAGGACACACGAGGACACTGGTGATGGCCAGGACACACGAGGACACTGGTGATGGCCAGGACACACGAGGACCCTGGTGATGGGCAGGACACACGAGGACACTGGTGATGGCCAGGACACACGAGGACACTGGTGATGGCCAGGACACACGAGGACACTGGTGATGGGCAGGACACATGAGGACACAGGTGATGGGCAGGACACACGAGGACACTGGTGATGGCCAGGACACACGAGGACACTGGTGATGGGCAGGACACATGAGGACACAGGTGATGGGCAGGACACACGAGGACACTGGTGATGGGCAGGACACATGAGGACACAGGAAGGTGGGACACTGGTGGGGCGCCAACCCCCCTCCCTGGGGAACTAGTCACGGGAGTGTCTGTTACACCACCACTTTGTCTCTGACATTGTTAGCTCAACTCTCTTGACCCTTCCATCACGACACGTCGTCCCCTCCATCACGACACGTCGTCCCCTCCATCACGACACGTCGTCCCCTCCATCACGACACGTCGTCCCCTCCATCATGTCCCCCTCCATCACGACACGTCGTCCCCTCCATCATGTCCCCCTCCATCACGACACGTCGTCCCCTCCATCACGACACGTCGTCCCCTCCATCACGACACGTCGTCCCCTCCATCACGACACGTCGTCCCCTCCATCACGACATGTCGTCCCCTCCATCATGTCCCCCTCCATCACGACACGTCGTCCCCTCCATCACGACACGTCGTCCCCTCCATCACGACACGTCGTCCCCTTCAACATGACTTGTCCCTCTCCAACACGATACGTCGTCCCTCTCCAACACGACACGTCGTCCCCCTCCAACACGATACGTCGTCCCTCCAACATGTCCCCCTCCAACACGACACGTCGTCCCCTCCAACACGACACGTCGTCCCCTCCAACACGACACGTCGTCCCCTCCAACACGACACGTCGTCCCCTCCAATATGTCCCCCTCCAACATGACGATGTCTCATGTCCGTATTGCTCCTACACGTGTCCTCGATCCTCGTGTGGGCAAGATATTGACAGTAATCTTTAATATGTCCGTAAATATATTGTCCCATGAACACATATTGTGCAAGGACACATGGATATATATATATATATATATATATATATATATATATATATATATATATATATATATATATATATATATATATATATATATATATATATATATATATATATATATATATATATATATGTCGTACCTAGTAGCCAGAACGCACTTCTCAGCCTACTATGCAAGGCCCCGATTTGCCTAATAAGCCTAGTTTTCATGAATTAATTGTTTTTCGACTACCTAACCTACCTAACCTAACCTAACCTAACTTGTTCGGCTACCTAACCTAACCTAACCTATAAAGATAGGTTAGGTTAGGTTAGGTAGGGTTGGTTAGGTTCGGTCATATATCTACGTTAATTTTAACTCAAATAAAAAAAATGACCTCATACATAATGAAATGGGTAGCTTTATCATTTCATAAGAAAAAAATTAGAGAAAATCTATTAATTCAGGAAAACTTGGCTTATTAGGCAAATCGGGCCTTGCATAGTAGGCTGAGAAGTGAGTTCTGGCTACTAGGTACGACATATATATATATATATATATATATATATATATATATATATATATATATATATATATATATATATATATATATATATATATATATAGATCACAGTGGCCAGGGAAACATCTTTACAATGAGAAAAGAATATTAAGAAATTTCAAGACACTTGATCCCACTGTGCACTTAAGTTGTATTGAGTGTTGGGACACCCAGGGAATACACTCTCGACTGCAGTACACTCATGCAATGCACTCACAATAATACTGGAGCGTCGCCAGAAGGCTAGCGGAATATATATAGAATATTATCTCTGGGGTAAGTCCCTCAGAGGCACTCATTGCATATATATAGGAAAAATGTTGCTATATATCTATGGCGTCGACGCCATCAGCCCTGACTTGCGACGTCGACGCTACCAGCCCTGACTTGCGACGTCGACGCCATCAGCCCTGACTTGCGACGTCGACGCCATCAGCCCTGACTTGCGACGTCGACGCCATCAGCCCTGACTTGCGACGTCGACGCCACCATCACTAACTTACCAACAGTAAGATGTTTTACGCTGCAACTAAATGCATGATATTTTCATGGTATTTTTATATCGCTCACTACATTGGGTAGTGAGGGAGGGAGAGAGGGAGGGAGAGAGGGATGCTAAGGGAGGGAGGAAAGGAGACAGCTACACCTGTGACTAATGTTTACATAAGGTTTAAATATATTTATGTATATTTTAATTAAAATAGACAAAAGTTGAAATTTTATGATATTTGTTGTCTTATTATAGTGAATATTTTTATTTAATCACGTGCGATAGACTGTTTAATACAGTGCTTACAGTATTTTTATATTTAATTAGTCTACTTAGGTACACCTGCAATTATACAACTGTCCTAGACTGTGAAAGATGTCACATAGTAGTGACCTAGTTACGTGATGATAAGAGGTCCCCATCTCGCAGGATAGTTAGTCATACAGAGCCACGTGATCAGTAGCCTGCACTGCCAAACTTTGGACGCATTATGAAGATATCAGGTACACGAGAGGGAATTTAATAATTAAATAATAATATCTCACTGGATGGAATATATATACATCTACATACGTGAAACTCTACGGTGTTTACAACCCACAGTTTAATACCAAGAAAATTCAGTTTAAACTAACAATATACGTGAACATAAACCTTCACATACGCATTTTTTACTTCATTAACTCTATCATCACCATACAGATGTCAGACGTGTCACTGTAGACACGACATTAACACCGTACAGGTGCTAAGTGTATGACTGTAGACATAACATTAACACCGTACAGGTGCTAAGTACATGACTGTAGACATAACATTAACACCATACAGGTGCTAAGTGCATGACTGTAGACATAACATTAGCACCGTACAGGTGCTAAGTGTATGACTGTAGACCTAACATTAACACCATATATTGGCAAAGTATGTCACTGTAGCCTCGTCATGAGCTCTCTAACTGGTTGGGTTCGTCTTTCACTTTGTAGGGACGAGGCTCGATAACCGATTTGATGATGTGTGCTTTTGTTGACACTTCCATTGAGAGCATAACAGATATTTAGAGACTGGCTATGGTGCCAGGCTTCTAAGTCTCTGGTGATGAGTTCAAATATCGACTGATTCGTCCACTGTGGTGGAGAGTCCCCAGTCCGTTAAGGTTTCCGGACCCCTAGACCATTAGCGTGATTGCAACCCCAGACCGTTAAAGTGATATCACTTAAACGTTTGTGTACAGAATTCTTGTTTCCCCGCTTGTACCATCGAGAAATTATCCATTCTTAGTAAATTTTCCAGTGTATAAAGTCCCCGAGAACCAAGAGCTGAGCACTCTGTACTTTCCACTATAGCTGGCGTCTTTGGAATCTTATTTAGAGTATGTATTTTGCTTTTGTTTATCTCTCCACAGGGCATCCTGCTGTGTATCTGTGTTTTGACTATTTGTATTTACTATTTGTGTCAGCAGAATCGAGCTATTAGCTCTTGGACCCCGCCTTTCAAACCAATCCATTTTTCATCTATGTATGTCTACTACATATATTTCTTTCTTAAAACACACACACACACACACACACACACACACACACACACACACACACACACACACACACACACACACCTGCCCGGAGAGACATGCAGGTGTAGCTGGTAAGGTGCTCCAGTGGATAAGGGAGTATCTAAGCAATAGGAAGCAGAGAGTTACGGTGAGGGGTGAGACCTCCGATTGGCGTGAAGTCACCAGTGGAGTCCCACAGGGCTCTGTACTCGGTCCTATCTTGTTTCTGATATATGTAAATGATCTCCCGGAGGGTATCGATTCATTTCTCTCAATGTTTACGGACGATGCTAAAATTATAAGAAGGATTAAAACAGAAGAGGACTGTTTGAGGCTTCAAGAAGACCTAGACAAGCTGAAGGAATGGTCGAACAAATGGTTGTTAGAGTTTAACCCAACCAAATGTAATGTAATGAAGATAGGTGTAGGGAGCAGTAGGCCAGATACAAGGTATCATCTGGGAGAGGAAATTCTTCAGGAGGCAGAGAAGGAAAAAGACTTGGGGGTTGATATCACGCCAGTCCTGTCTCCTGCAGCACATATCAAGCGGATAACATCAGCGCCATATGCCAGGCTGGCCAGCATACGAACGGCATTCAGAAACTTGAGTAAAGAATCATTCAGAACTTTGTATACCACATATGTCAGGCCAATCCTGGAGTATGCAGCCCCAGCATGGAGTCCATATCTAGTCAAGGATAAGACTAAACTGGAAAAGGTTCAAAGGTTTGCCACCAGACTAGTACCCGAGCTGAGAGGTATGAGCTACGAGGAGAGACTACGGGAATTAAACCTCACTTCGCTGGAAGACAGAAGAGTTAGGGGGGACATGATCACCACATTCAAGATTCTGAAGGGAATTGATAGGGTAGATAAAGACAGTCTATTTAACACAAGGGGAACACGCACAAGGGGACACAGGTGGAAACTGAGTGCCCAAATGAGCCACAGAGATATTAGAAAGAACTTTTTTAGTGTCAGAGTGGTTGACAAATGGAATGCATTAGGGGGTGATGTGGTGGAGGCTGACTCCATACACAGTTTCAAATGTAGATATGACAGAGCCCGATAGGCTCAGGAATCTGTACACCAGTTGATTGACGGTTGAGAGGCGGGACCAAAGAGCCAGAGCTCAACCCCCACAAACACAACTAGGTGAGTACACACACACACACACACACACACACACACACACACACACACACACACACACACACACACACACACACACACACACACACACACACACGCACACACGCACACACACAGAAAGCAGCCCGTAGCAGCTGTCTAACTTCCAGGTACCTATTTACTGCTAGGTGAACACGGCATCAGGGTGAAACAAATTCTGCCCATTTGTTTTTCGCCATCGCCGAGGATCGAACCCAGGTCCCCAGGATTACGAGTCCTGAGTGCCGTCCACTCAGCCACTAGGAGCCCCTAAGAGAGAGAGTGGGAGTGTGTGTGTGTGTGTGTGTTTGTGTTTGTGTGTGTGTGTGTGTGTAATGTATCTGTGAACGTATGAATGTGTATTTGTGCACGTTTCGCTGGTGATGTTTGAGAGTGTAGCTCTGATCAACGTCAAGCCAAGCTAATGAGACATAAAATAGTGGCACAGGAGGAATGTGTTGACATGATTAGTGAAGTCGGAGCGCGTGAAGCTGTCCCTGTCTGGCACTGTCCCTGCCAGCCTCACACTGCAGGGTGTCCTTCAGGCTGGAGTAGCTTCACTCACACGCACACTCACACACACACTCACACGCACACTAACACACACACTCACACGCACACTCACACAAAGTTGGAAGACAGCTAACGTGGTCCCAATATACAAAACGGGTGACAGGCAAGAGGCACTGAATTACAGGCCAGTTTCCTTAACTTGTATACCATACAAGGTGATGGAGAAGATCGTGAGGAAAAGGCTCGTAGAGCATCTGGAGGGAAATAACTTTGTAACGCACCACCAACATGGGTTCAGAGATGGTAAATCGTGCCTCACAGGTTTAATAGAATTCTATGACCAGGCAACGAAAATTAGGCAGGAAAGAGAAGGGTGGGCCGACTGCATTTTCCTTGATTGCCTAAAAGCCTTTGACACAGTACCCCATAAAAGGCTGTTAAAAAAGTTGGAGCAATAGGCAGGAGTAAAAGGGAAGGTGCTCCAGTGGATAAGGGAGTACTTAAGTAACAGGAAACAGCGAGTAACGGTGAGGGGGGAGACATCAGAGTGGCGAGATGTCACAAGCGGAGTCCCACAGGGCTCAGTACTTGGACCCATCCTGTTTCTAATATATGTGAACGATCTTCCAGAGGGTATAGACTCATTCCT
>NC_091191.1:2362961-2377961 GCF_040958095.1 Procambarus clarkii
ACCCCTTACCCCACAACCCCCTTCCCTCACCCCCACAACCCCCTTCCCTCACGACCCCTCACCCCACAACCCCCTTCCCCTCACGACCCCTCACCCCTACAACCGCCTTCCCTCACGACCCCTCACCCCACAACCCCACTCCCCTCACGACCCCTCACCCCACAACCCCCCTCCCCTCACGACCCCTCACCCCACAACCCCCCTCCCCTCACGACCCCTCACCCCACAACCCCCTTGCCCCTAGATACTGTTAAGTTATTATCTTAATGCTTGAATAATTTGACAAATTGAGTTTGTATGTGTGGCAAATTATTTGCTTTTAATTCAACATCACAGAAAGAACTTAAATTTTTGTTTTGAACATTGCTAAAAATCAGCATTTATAGTCTACGCCGAAATATAATTCACGTATTTGTCAAAATAAAATTTTTGAGTGCAAGAACTACCACTCTTCTTCCCGACCCCTGGTGACCGTGTCGGAACTACTGCCATCTCCCCTCAGTTGAGGCAGCCAAGTGTGTATGTGGGTGGTGGTGGTGGTGCGGGTTGAGCCCCTGGCACTGCGAGTCAACCATTACTATTTCACTGCAAGTTGCTGATCACTTCTGCTCACCCATGAATTATTCGAAAAGAAAAGCTTCCCATTGTGTCGAGTGTGGCATTGCCAAGCTCAAGAGTCGAAGCACTTTTCTTAAAGAGATACCAGTAAATTCTTCCAGGGGTCCACGCCGCCACTGCACATCAAATTACGTCTTCTTAATTAATTTGTAACAGCTCTAGATAAGGAGTTGGCAGCCTTCAAGTACCTTCAAGACCCTCCCTCAGTAGTCTGAGGCAAAGTTTAAACCCTGGTTACCTGGTTGATACCTGGTTGATGGGGTTCTGGGAGTTCTTCTACTCCCCAAGCCCGGCCCAAGGCCAGGCTCGACTTGTGAGAGTTTGGTCCACCAGGCTGTTGCTTGGAGCGGCCCGCAGGCCCACATACCCACCACAGCCCGGTTGGTCCAGCACTCCTTGGAGGAATAAATCTAGTTTCCTCTTGAAAATGTCCACGGTTGTTCCGGCAATATTTCTTATGCTTGCTGGGAGGACGTTGAACAACCGCGGACCTCTGATGTTTATACAGTGTTCTCTGATTGTGCCTATGGCACCTCTGCTCTTCACTGGTTCTATTCTACATTTTCTTCCATATCGTTCACTCCAGTACGTTGTTATTTTACTGTGTAGATTTGGTACTTGGCCCTCCAGTATCTTCCAGGTGTATATTATTTGATATCTCTCTCGTCTTCTTTCTAGTGAGTACATTTGGAGGGCTTTGAGACGATCCCAATAATTTAGGTGCTTTATTGCATCTGTGCGTGGCGTATATGTTCTCTGTATTCCCTCTATTTCAGCAATCTCTCCTGCTCTGAAGGGGGAAGTGAGTACTGAACAGTACTCAAGACGGGACAACACAAGTGACTTGAAGAGTACAACCATTGTGATGGGATCCCTGGATTTGAAAGTTCTCGTAATCCATCCTATCATTTTTCTGGCTGTCGCAATATTTGCTTGGTTATGCTCCTTAAACGTTAGGTCATCAGACATTATTATTCCCAAATCCTTTACATGCTGTTTTCCTACTATGGGTACATTTGATTGTGTTTTGTACTCTGTATTATGTTTAAGGTCCTCATTTTTACCGTACCTGAGTACCTGGAATTTATCACTGTTAAACATCATGTTATTTTCTGATGCCCAGTCGAAAACTTTATTAATATCAGCTTGAAGTTTTTCAATGTCCTCAGCCGAGGTAATTTTCATACTGATTTTTGTGTCATCTGCAAAGGATGATACGAAGCTGTGACTTGTATTTTTGTCGATATCTGATATGAGAATAAGGAATAGCAGCGGTGCAAGGACTGTACCCTGAGGTACAGAGCTTTTCACTGCACTTGGACTAGATTTTATATGGTTGACAGTTACTCGCTGAGTCCTGTTTGACAGAAAACTGAGTATCCAGCGTCCTACTTTACCGGTTATTCCCATTGACTTCATTTTTTGTGCTATCACGCCATGGTCACATTTATCGAAAGCCTTTGCGAAGTCCGTGTATATCACATCAGCTTTCTGTTTCTCTTCTAATGCCTCAGTGACTTTGTCGTAGTGCTCAAGTAGCTGTGAGAGGCACGATCTTCCCGCTCGAAATCCATGTTGGCCTGGGTTGTGAAGGTCATTGGTCTCCATGAAATTGGTGACCTGACTCCTAATCACTCTCTCAAATACTTTTATGATGTGCGATGTTAGTGCAACTAGTCTATAATTTTTTGCCAATGCTTTGCTCCCTCCCTTGTGTAGAGGGGCTATGTCTGCTACTTTAAGTGCATCTGGTATCTCCCCCGTGTCCAAGCTCTTCCTCCACACTATACTGAGTGCCTGTGCTACCGGCACTTTGCATTTCTTTATAAATATTGAATTCCATGAGTCTGGACCTGGGGCCGAGTGCATGGGCATGTTTTCAATTTCTTTTTCAAAATTTAGTGCGCTCGTGTTTATATCAGTTATATTTACAGGGGTTTGAATATCCCTCATAAAGAAATTGTCTGGATCTTCCACCTTCATGTTGTTTATTGGAGTGCTAAACATGTCCTCATACTGCTTTTTTAGGATTTCACTAGTTTCTTAAATTAAATTTCTTAATTAAAACCCAATGTCTTCGTCGGACCAGAGGTAAAGAAGATCCTAGAGTGCTAGGAATTCCCCAAGAAGTTCACTAGATTTGGAACATCTTGGGCACTCACAAGACCGTAAACTGTATAGAGTTGGTCAACACTCTGATGAAGAACTACAGCACAAGGGGCTGCAAGATGTCCCCCTCAAAGTCCATATCCTTGATGCTCATCTTGATCTATTTAAGAACATTGGCGCATACAGTGAGGAGGAAGACGACCACTAAGATAATGTGGTGTGAAGGTCACCAGCAGGGACAGTGTAACATCACCATGATGAAACACTACAAATACGAGCGGATTCATCACTGTAATTGACATTATAATCGTAAATCTCCGTGGTGTAGTGGTAAGACACTCGCCTGGCGTTCCGCGAGCGCTATGTCATGGGTTCGTATCCTGGCCGGGGAGGATTTACTGGGCGCAATTCCTTAACTGTAGCCTCTGTTTAACGCAACAGTATAATGAGTACTTGGTTGTAACAACGATTCTTCGCGGCGGGGATCGTATTCCAGGGACCATAGGATTAAGGACCTGCCCGAAACGCTACGCGTACTAATGGCTGTACAAGAATGTAACAACTCTTGTATATCTCGAAGAAAAAAAAATAAATCTGGAAACAGTACTCACTTCTAAATCTCTTGTCGTCCCTTTTGTATAACTATTATAAATCCAGGGTATTTTCGATTCATATGTTTTTTCCGACTTTATATGAAGGAAAAAGACACATTCGCCCGCATTCGTATTGAAAATAGTTAAATTTCAAAATATTACAGTCGTGGTTAAAAAAGCAAAGTGAGGGAAATAAACATTTTCTTACAAGTTAGGCATTAGGCTCCCATTTTCTATACACTCTGGGAGACCCTCCAACACACCTTCCAGAATCTGCTTAGGACGCCACTGTGCAGTGACGCGAGGTGCTCCCAGCTCCACACACTCCCACGTGACTTAACCAATAAATACCCCGCACTTCAGGGCCACACATGAGGTACACATTTATATACTGAGATACTCCAACACTTATATACGGGGTAGAGGATGATGGTGTGTGTGTGTGTGTGTGTGTGTGTGTGTGTGTGTGTGTGTGTGTGTGTGTGTGTGTGTGTGTGTGTGTGTGTGTGTGTGTGTGTGTGTAGTGACGAGAGACAACTTCCGTCCCAACGAACACACAACACCGTCAATCTTTCCATATTTGATAATTTCCCATCATCAACAGCAGCTACGTGGCTTATGAGGGTCATTGAGTCTTTTACGCATGAGAGGAAAGTTGTCAATAGATGTTACCTGATAATGGCGGCGTCTGGCAGCGGTGGGGGCGCCGTGCTGACACCTGGCGGACGTAAGAAGAAACACAGGTTAGCGTGCGAGGTTGCCACTTCACTTGTTATATTATACCCTACAACCTGTCCTCTTAAAAATATTAGCTTAAAAATATTAATTAAAATAAAATAAAATATTATCCTCTTAAAAATATAGCGACGGCATTAAAGTATTAATGCCGTCGCTTTTGGCCGTTTACCCGTATGGCCGAAAGTGGACGTAATTTGAAAATGAAAAAAAAAATGAAAATAAATTTGGGATTTTTTTCAACAACATTAAGTTAAGGGTCCTCTGATAGGTTAGGTGGGCAGGAAATTCTCCGTAAAGTTTCAAAACAGTAAGAAAAATGTTAATAGAAAGTTTCCTCTTCTAACCTTACCGAGTAAGCCGGACGACTCAAACAGAAAACGGAACAGTACGTCACTTTTGTGAGTCGATTTCATTTCAAATTACGTCCAAATTTAGCCATAGCGCGCATACGAGCCAAAAGTGACGTTATTTTTAAGAGGACGGGTTGCATTATTAGTGATTTAATATACAGCATGTATAATAGTGACATTTTGATGCTGAACACAACTCATAGATATGTAATAAAAATTTAAGAAATATCTCAAATAATGAAATTATTATTTGCCATAGCTCACCATTTTATCTACAGTAGACGCGCCTTATAATTAATAATTAATTCACTGTGTCGGGGACAGGAAGCCAGAGTGTATTCATACACGTTAGGATTTTATCTAGCCCCCCCCCCCTCGTAGAGTCAAATTACTAACCCCGACTAGGATGCAACCCCAGGAGCTGACTAACTCCTGAGTATTTACTTACTGCTAGGTGAACATATGCATTAGGTGAAAGGAGATGGGCCCAATCATTTCTCTCCCGCCCGGGATTCGAACTCAGAATTCTGGACTGTACGTCGAGAACGAGGTCCCACTGTAATACCGGGATCCCTTATTTTAGTCTTCATCCAATACAATAATTTGTGTGTGTACACATGGCTCTGTGTGGCACTGGACGGAGGACAGTGGTGGAGGACAGTGGTGGAGGACAGTGGTGAGGACAGTGGTGGAGGACAGTGGTGGAGGACAGTGGTGGAGGACAGTGGTGGAGGACAGTGGTGGAGGACAGTGGTGGACAGTGGTGGAGGACAGTGGTGGAGGACAGTGGTGGAGGACAGTGGTGGAGGGCAGTGGTGGAGGACAGTGGTGGAGGACAGTGGTGGAGGACAGTGGTGGAGGACAATGGTGGACAGTGGTGGAGGACAGTGGTGGAGGACAGTGGTGGAGGACAGTGGTGGAGGACAGTGGTGGAGGACAGTGGTGGAGGACAGTGGTGGAGGACAGTGGTGGACAGTGGTGGAGGACAGTGGTGGAGGACAGTGGTGGAGGACAGTGGTGGAGGACAGTGGTGGAGGACAGTGGTGGAGGGCAGTGGTGGAGGACAGTGGTGGAGGACAGTGGTGGAGGACAGTGGTGGAGGACAGTGGTGGAGGACAGTGGTGGAGGACAGTGGTGGAGGACAGTGGTGGAGGACAGTGGTGGAGGACAGTGGTGGACAGTGGTGGAGGACAGTGGTGGAGGACAGTGGTGGAGGACAGTGGTGGAGGACAGTGGTGGAGGACAGTGGTGGAGGACAGTGGCGGAGGACAGTGGCGGAGGACAGTGGCGGAGGACAGTGGTGGAGGACAGTGGTGGAGGACAGTGGTGGAGGACAGTGGTGGAGGACAGTGGTGGAGGACAGTGGTGGAGGACAGTGGTGGAGGACAGTGGTGGAGGACAGTGGTGGAGGACAGTGGTGGAGGACAGTGGTGGAGGACAGTGGCGGAGGACAGTGGCGGAGGACAGTGGTGGAGGACAGTGGTGGAGGACAGTGGTGGAGGACAGTGGTGGAGGACAGTGGTGGAGGACAGTGGCGGAGGACAGTGGCGGTGTAACAAACTAGGCTGTTGTAAGAATTATCCAGAGTGGTTTATCGACAAAAGAGAATGGGAAGCTGAGCCGCATGGTGACCTGACCCCCAGGGGAATTCGCGGTGGAAATAACCGACGCTTTGTTCATAGCTGCGTATAATGAATCATCCTATAGTATTCAGTAATTTAGAGAAAATTAGCCTTTATTCATTTTGCATTAAAATTGTATTGTATAATAGTACTGGATACAATATCAAGAGTATTCTAATTATTGAGTTTAAGTCACCATCAGTGACGTCACGAATCAGATCTAACTTTTAAGGCGGAGTGACCGGTGGTCATAGGTCAGCAGGGTTGACATGTCTAATATTTCTCAAAGTTTTAATAACCATTTTTGTGATCGGGAACAGCTTTGCCGTTAGATGTTTGTGTAATCTAATTCAGTAAAATAATTCAACCAGTCTGGATCAATTAAGTACAACAGAGGTTAATTGTTATAACTTAAACCTTGCTAGTAACTGGGTAGGACTTTGACTAGGCGGAAGGATACAATACTCTGTCTGGGGTAGTCCAGACAAGGAAAAGATCAGTGTGAATACGGGAGCAGCTGGGAGAGGTCAACCATCTTACCTCTCCCCAAGACCAGCACAACATCTTAGCTGGAAAACATAGAGGTATAGTTGCTATGGTTATGTATAGAAATAGTCTTCTCATTTGCCACTCAGGTCAAGTAGGGAGTGTTAAAGTGATAGGGAGTGAACACATTGAGATTTTGTTTTAGTTTTTCTTTTAATAAATTAAATTTGTTAATATTTTTGCATTTCATTATTTCCATGTGTTTTTGTGTAAACTTGTCCTGGTCACGTGGTCCACACGAGGTAAAGTTGGATTGGGCGCCGATGCTAACATCGAATCGGAATTATCATTACCGTGTAATTTATTCCACACTCAAGGTCATCATATATAGTGGGGATCAAGCCCCTAGGTTGATTAATTAGCGTGATCGATCCAGACCTCGATCATTGCTCTTGTATTACTGGTCTGGTGGTGGCAGCAGAGGTGACTCTAGGGTTTTGTTCAGAGCTTAGGTCACGTCATACTGGGTGTAGAATCCTAAGTCGGTCAATCGTCTTAGGACCACGTGGCGTGGAGTTGGCTTTGGTAAAAGTTTTGGAGTCCCTTGGTAGAGAATAATAAGTAAGAATACGGGTAGAGGGAGTAGAAGATAAGAAGTGAAGGAGAGGAACCCAAACCCGTGTTACAGCGGAGGACAGTGGTGGAGGACAGTGGTGGAGGACAGTGGTGGAGGACAGTGGTGGAGGACAGTGGTGGAGGACAGTGGTGGAGGACAGTGGCGGAGGACAGTGGCGGAGGACAGTGGCGGAGGACAGTGGCGGAGGACAGTGGCGGAGGACAGTGGTGGAGGACAGTGGTGGAGGACAGTGGTGGAGGACAGTGGTGGAGGACAGTGGTGGAGGACAGTGGTGGAGGACAGTGGTGGAGGACAGTGGTGGAGGACAGTGGTGGAGGACAGTGGTGGAGGGCAGTGGTGGAGGACAGTGGTGGAGGACAGTGGTGGAGGACAGTGGTGGAGGACAGTGGTGGAGGACAGTGGTGGAGGACAGTGGTGGACAGTGGTGGAGGACAGTGGTGGAGGACAGTGGTGGAGGACAGTGGTGGAGGACAGTGGTGGAGGACAGTGGCGGAGGACAGTGGCGGAGGACAGTGGTGGAGGACAGTGGTGGAGGACAGTGGTGGAGGACAGTGGTGGAGGACAGTGGTGGAGGACAGTGGCGGAGGACAGTGGTGGAGGACAGTGGTGGAGGACAGTGGTGGAGGACAGTGGTGGAGGACAGTGGTGGAGGACAGTGGTGGAGGACAGTGGTGGAGGACAGTGGTGGAGGACAGTGGCGGAGGACAGTGGCGGAGGACAGTGGCGGAGGACAGTGGCGGAGGACAGTGGCGGAGGACAGTGGTGGAGGACAGTGGTGGAGGACAGTGGTGGAGGACAGTGGTGGAGGACAGTGGTGGAGGACAGTGGTGGAGGACAGTGGTGGAGGACAGTGGTGGAGGACAGTGGTGGAGGACAGTGGTGGAGGACAGTGGTGGAGGGCAGTGGTGGAGGACAGTGGTGGAGGACAGTGGTGGAGGACAGTGGTGGAGGACAGTGGTGGAGGACAGTGGTGGAGGACAGTGGTGGAGGACAGTGGTGGAGGACAGTGGTGGAGGACAGTGGTGGAGGACAGTGGTGGAGGACAGTGGTGGAGGACAGTGGTGGAGGACAGTGGTGGAGGACAGTGGTGGAGGACAGTGGTGGAGGACAGTGGTGGAGGACAGTGGCGGAGGACAGTGGCGGAGGACAGTGGTGGAGGACAGTGGTGGAGGACAGTGGTGGAGGACAGTGGTGGAGGACAGTGGTGGAGGACAGTGGTGGAGGACAGTGGCGGAGGACAGTGGTGGAGGACAGTGGTGGAGGACAGTGGTGGAGGACAGTGGTGGAGGACAGTGGTGGAGGACAGTGGTGGAGGACAGTGGTGGAGGACAGTGGTGGAGGACAGTGGTGGAGGACAGTGGCGGAGGACAGTGGTGGAGGACAGTGGTGGAGGACAGTGGTGGAGGACAGTGGTGGAGGACAGTGGTGGAGGACAGTGGTGGAGGACAGTGGTGGAGGACAGTGGTGGAGGACAGTGGCGGAGGACAGTGGCGGAGGACAGTGGCGGAGGACAGTGGCGGAGGACAGTGGTGGAGGACAGTGGTGGAGGACAGTGGTGGAGGACAGTGGTGGAGGACAGTGGTGGAGGACAGTGGTGGAGGACAGTGGCGGAGGACAGTGGCGGAGGACAGTGGTGGAGGACAGTGGCGGAGGACAGTGGTTGAGGACAGTGGCGGAGGACAGTGGTGGAGGACAGTGGTGGAGGACAGTGGTGGAGGACAGTGGTGGAGGACAGTGGTGGAGGGCAGTGGTGGAGGGCAGTGGTGGAGGACAGTGGTGGAGGACAGTGGTGGAGGACAGTGGTGGAGGACAGTGGTGGAGGACAGTGGTGGAGGACAGTGGTGGAGGACAGTGGCGGAGGACAGTGGTGGAGGACAGTGGTGGAGGACAGTGGTGGAGGACAGGTGGAGGACAGTGGTGGAGGACAGTGGTGGAGGACAGTGGTGGAGGACAGTGGTGGAGGACAGTGGTGGAGGACAGTGGTGGAGGACAGTGGTGGAGGACAGTGGTGGAGGACAGTGGTGGAGGACAGTGGTGGAGGACAGTGGTGGAGAACAGTGGTGGAGGACAGTGGTGGAGGACAGTGGTGGAGGACAGTGGTGGAGGACAGTGGTGGAGGACAGGTGGAGGCACCACACACTGTCTCCCACCACTTACCAACCTGTCCATTTTTCTCAATCTTTGGCGACTTTGTTTACAATTATTAAACAGTTAATGAGCTCCGGAGTACCAGGAGGCTGTTTATAACAATAACAACCGTTGATTGGCAGGTTTTCATGCTTGTAAACTGTTTAATAAATGTAACCAAAGCCGTCAAAAGATTGAGGAAAGATATACACGTTCGTAAGTACTTGCGTAACTGCTTCGTGAATCTGGCCCCAGAAGGGTCAGCGCAAGCCAACGCCACTAAGCTCGCTGCCCAGCACAAAGGAACCAGATCATTATCACGAGAGAGCGCTAAACCAGTATGATTGTATAGGGCTTAGAAGGGACTTGTGGACGGAACTGAGGATCGGTGCCCAACCTCTTGAACCATCGAGAGGGGTGAGAGGGTATCGAACGCTGACCCAGCGAGAAGCGAGATCATCGTTTTACCGACCAGTTCATGGAAAATGTACCAAGGGAACTGGAACTGCGAGGAATGATGTGAGCCAGACGCTACTTCGGAGGGCACAGTACAGAGGTTGGTGGCCAGTACAGCAGTCATGATCACTCACCCCCCTAGGGCCCCTGGCCTCTCTAGCCCCCCCCCCGGGGGCCCCTGGCCTCTCTAGCCCCCCCCGGGGGCCCCTGGCCTCTCTAGCCCCCCCGGGGGCCCCTGGCCTCTCTAGCCCCCCCGAGAGCGCCCTGGCCTCTCAAGCCCCCCGAGGGCGCCCTGGCCTCTCAAGCCCCCCGGGGCCCTTGCCTCTCAAGCCCCCCGGGGGGCCCCTGGCCTCTCAAGCCCCCCGGGAGCCCCTGGCCTCTCAAGCCCCCCTGGGGCCCCTGGCCTCTCAAGCCCCCCGGGAGCCCCCCTGGCCTCTCAAGCTGCCTTTTCGTATAATGTAAGGTAGCTGCACAAATGCAGATGTGCTTGCATTAATACCTAAATATGCTAAAGTAAGCTCGCGCTATACCGCAGTGTACAGGAAACGCCACCACGGGCAAACACCACCACTTAGCCGAAAAAACAGAACACCGGAGCCAGCACGGACAAGAGGCGACCTGGTACGCACTACCATGCGTACCATGCCGTGGTCGCTGCTGTTTATAGGCAGACTCAGACGACCATCAAAACAGGAACTTTTCACATAGTTATAGCTGGTGTCATTGAGCTTGGAGGCCCTCACTCAGCTCCCGGAGCAAATACTCTCAAGTTACTGAATGAGTTGCGTCAGCTCATTACGCCCTCCAAGGGCCTCACAACACCCATTTTCCTGTTCCAGTGCCTCAGTGTTGACATTCAGAGTGGGGACATCGGCTGCATCCTGGACACGTGTTCCATACCTGAAGGTTGAGACACGTGTGTGTGTGTGTGTGTGTGTGTGTGTGTGTGTGTGTGTGTGTGTGTGTGTGTGTGTGTGTGTGTGTGTGTGTGTGTGTGTGTGTGGGTGTGTGCACTCACCTAGTTGTGCTTGCTTGAGCTCTGGCTCTTTGGTCCCGCCTCTTAACCGTCAATCAACTGGTGTACAGGTTCCTGAGCCTATTGGACTTTATCATATCTACATTTGAAACTGTGTATGGAGTCAGCCTCCACCACATCACTTCCTAATGCATTCCATTTATTAACTACTCTGACACTGAAAAAGTTCTTTCTAATGTCTCTGTGGCTCATTTGGGTACTCAGCTTCCACCCGTATTCCCTTGTGCGTGTACCACCCGTGTTAATCCATCATTGTCTACCCTGTCAATTCGCTTGAGAATTTTGTATGTGGTGATCATATCTCCACTAGCTCTTCTGTCTTCCAGCGACGTGAGGTGCAGTTCACGTAGTCTGTCCTCATAACTCGTGCCTCTTAGTTCTGGGACTAGCCTAGTTGCATACTTCCGGACATACCACACACACACACACATTCTGTGTGTATGTACTCACCTAATTGTGCTTGCGGGGGTTGAGCTCAGGCTCTTTGGTCCCGCCTCTCAACCGTCAATTAACAGGTGTACAGGTTCCTGAGCCTATTGGGCTGCGTGTGTGTGTGTGTGTGTGTGTGTGTGTGTGTGTGTGTGTGTGTGTGTGTGTGTGTGTGTGTGTGTGTGTGTGTGTGTGTGTATGTGTGTGTGTATGTTTGTGTGTGTGTGTACTCACCTATTTGTGCTTGCGGGGGTTGAGCTTTGGCTCTTTGGTCCCGCCTCTCAACTGTCAATCAACTGGTGTACAGATTCCTGAGCCTACTGGGCTCTATCATATCTACATTTAAAACTGTGCATGGAGTCAGCCTCCACCACATCACTGCCTAATGCATTCCATCCGTTAACTACTCTGACACTGAAAAAGTTCCTTCTAACGTCTCTGTGGCTCATGTGGGTACTCAGTTTCCACCTGTGTCCCCTTGTTCGCGTCCCACCAGTGTTGAATAGTTTATCCTTGTTTACCCGGTCGATTCCTCTGAGGATTTTGTAGGTTGTGATCATGTCTCCCCTTACTCTTCTGTCTTCCAGTGTCGTAAGGTGCATTTCCCGCAGCCTTTCCTCGTAACTCATGCCTCTTAGTTCTGGGACTAGTCTAGTGGCATACCTTTGGACTTTTTCCAGCTTCGTCTTGTGCTTGACAAGGTACGGGCTCCATGCTGGGGCCGCATACTTCAGGATTGGTCTTACATATGTGGTGTACAAGATTCTGAATGATTCCTTACACAGGTTCCTGAACGCTGTTCTGATGTTAGCCAGCCTCGCATATGCCGCAGACGTTATTCTTTTTATGTGGGCTTCAGGAGACAGGTTTGGTGTGATATCAACTCCTAGATCTTTCTCTCTGTTCGTTTCATTAAGTACTTCATCTCCTATTCTGTATCCTGTGTTTGGCCTCCCATTTCCACCACCTAGTTTCATTACTTTGCATTTACTCGGGTTGTGTGTGTGTGTGTGTGTGTGTGTGTGTGTGTGTGTGTGTGTGTGTGTGTGTGTGTATGTGTGTGTGTGTGTGTGTGTGTGTGTGTGTGTGTGTGTGTGTGTGTGTGTGTGTGTGTGTGTGTGTGTATGTGTGTGTGTGTTAGCGAGCGAGCGTACATCACGGCTTCACGGTTGGTTGGGTCTCAAACAGATTATAATTTGCCATTTCCACCACTCTCTCTCTGGCTTCAAAATTACTCGATTATTGAGAATCTCTCGACCCCCTATCCTCCTCCCCCCTCCCCCATCCCCGTCCCTACACACTGGAGGCCGTCCTCGTCAACAAAGACCAAAAGTAACGCAGCCAACAAACCCCGCTGTTTAAAAATGTAAAACGGTTTACACACGACTCACAACTGTTGGCGTTCAAACACTTTTGGAACAGTGCTTCCCTGACGACCTCGGTTCGAATCGCAATTCTCTAAAAGCCTCAGCCACGTAGTACAAATAGAAATAATTGCCTGAAGAACTTAAAACACCTAACCTATCCCATGCCAAAATATGTTAATTTATAATAATATTAATTTGTTATGTTAATGTTATAATATTAATGTTAATTCACTATGTTAATTTATAATAATATTAATTTATTTGTGAGAAAATTCGTATTTTAAGTGAAGAGCAAGTTAATATTGGTGAAGCGTGTGTGGGGTGGAGGGCCTGACCCCAAGCCTCAGGTCGGCTACACCCTATCACCCTTTATCATCACCTTCATACACCCTACACTAAAACTTCCTATGCAAATTCAATTAGAAATACATAGTACACACACACATATACACATCTCTCGCGTTCCCACTGGCACTGTTTACGTTCATTTACCCGTGTTCAACGTTCATTCACCCCGTTCTCATCGTTCATTCACCCCGTTCTCATCGTTCATTCACCCCGTTCTCATCGTTCATTCACCCCGTTCTCATCGTTCATTCACCCCGTTCTCATCGTTCATTCACCCCGTTCTCAACGTTCATTCACCCCGTTCTCAACGTTCATTCACCCCGTTCTCATCGTTCATTCACCCCGTTCTCATCGTTCATTCACCCCGTTCTCAACGTTCATTCACCCCGTTCTCATCGTTCATTCACCCCGTTCTCATCGTTCATTCACCCCGTTTACAACCTGTACAAATACTGTGGTTTGGGGAGTATTGGTTAGCGGGAGAGCGGCCCGGGATGCTGCCCTCAGCCCCCCTGATAGACACTCCGTCAGTCTGGCCTCACCTGTGTGTCAGTCTGGCCTCACCTGCTTGATTGATGAATACCGCGGGATCATTTGTTTTCAGGAAAAACAAAAATGTCCCAAAATTTCACGAAGGAGACGAGGAGGTTTGCTACAAGATGTATCATGTGAATGATAAATATGACAGTGGTGGTGGTGGTGCAGGTGGTGGTGGTGGTGCAGGTGGTGGTGGTGGTGCAGGTGGTGGTGGTGGTGGTGGTGGTGGTGGTGGTGCAGGTGGTGGTGGTGGTGCAGGTGGTGGTGCAGGTGGTGGTGGTGCAGGTGGTGGTGGTGGTGCAGGTGGTGGTGGTGGTGCAGGTGGTGGTGGTGGTGCAGGTGGTGGTGCAGGTGGTGGTGGTGGTGGTGGTGTCGGTGGTGCAGGTGGTGGTGGTGGTGGTGGTGGTGTCGGTGGTGCAGGTGGTGGTGGTGGTGCAGGTGGTGGTGGTAGTGGTTCAGGTGGTGGTGGTGGTGCAGGTGGTGGTGGTAGTGCAGGTGCAGGTGGTGGTGGTAGTGGTTCAGGTGGTGGAGATAATGGTGGTAGTGTAGGTGGAGGTGGTGACCCACCGTATGTGGAGAGACTGTTTCACCCGGTGATTTTGTAACACTGCCAGCCGTCACTGCTGTAACGTGACTGAAAATGTCACCATTGTAACGATCACTGACCATCGCGTACTGCTGTTATTGTACGACTATGGTAACACTCACTGTAACGGTCGCTATAACTGGTGCCCCTTTAAGCCAGGCATGTCACACTGAGGGCCCCCGAGGGCCGTAAGCGCCACATTTGTGTTGTCATGGGGGCCACACACCACAACTAATTGAAGTCATATTCATACAAATAATTGCAGAATTTTTATATTACTTAAACTTAGAAAGATACAATGTACATACATTGTATCTTTCATTGTATCATGTACGGTTTAGCGTCTGGCCACATTCATAAATGCAAAGTAATGAAGTAGTTTAACAAAAGGAAAAATACGAAATTTTAAACGGCAGGATAGACTTGTGCGCACCAGGAACAAACGGCAGGATAGACTTGTGCGCACCAGGAACAAACGGCAGGATAGACTTGTGCGCACCAGGAACAAACGGCAGGATAGACTTGTGCGCACCAGGAACAAACGGCAGGATAGACTTGTGCGCACCAGGAACAAACGGCAGGATAGACTTGTGCGCACCAGGAACAAACGGCAGGATAGACTTGTGCGCACCAGGAACAAACGGCAGGATAGACTTGTGCGCACCAGGAACAAACGGCAGGATAGACTTGTGCGCACCAGGAACAAACGGCAGGATAGACTTGTGCGCACCAGGAACACATACATTGTACAGAAGTTATTATTGTGTTGTTACAATTGTTACAGTCTGAAGGATTACAGTTAGCAGTAGTGATCATGGTACAGGTGGTCCGTGATCAAGGAGTACAAGGGTGACTGGGGCACAGTCCCATGGTAGCAGTGGTGTACCATTGGTACATTACAAGGGTACCATCAGGTACCGTTGGGAACGTTACAATCCAAACAGTATACAGGTGTTTAATT
>NC_091191.1:2385461-2422961 GCF_040958095.1 Procambarus clarkii
TCCCATATACATTGTCTCCCATGTACTCCCGTATACATTGTCTCCCATGTACTCCCGTATAGTAATGTCGTTCACAGTGCAGACGTGTTCCACTCGTCAGGTAAGTGTCGGAGTAACGTCGCTGTGGTGTGTCGGGCTCTGATAACCTCCCCCCCCCTTTGTCTCCTCACACTCCCAACACCTTTAAATTTTTATTTTGCCCCGAGGTGCGAGTTTATCGGGCAGCGCCACTCATCCTGTGAGTGGACACACCGCCATAGTGACAGTATCGGGCAGCGCCACTCATCTTGTGAGTGGACACACCGCCATAGTGACAGTATCGGGCAGCGCCACTCATCCTGTGAGTGGACACACCGCCATAGTGACAGTATCGGGCAGCGCCACTCATCCTGTGAGTGGACACACCGCCATAGTGACAGTATTGGGCAGCGCCACTCATCCTGTGAGTGGACACACCGCCATAGTGACAGTATTGGGCAGCGCCACTCATCCTGTGAGTGGACACACTGCCATAGTGACAGTATTGGGCAGCGCCACTCATCCTGTGAGTGGACACACCGCCATAGTGACAGTATTGGGCAGCGCCACTCATCTTGTGAGTGGACACACCGCCATAGTGACAGTATCGGGCAGCGCCACTCATCTTGTGAGTGGACACACCGCCATAGTGACAGTATTGGGCAGCGCCACTCATCTTGTGAGTGGACACACCGCCATAGTGACAGTATTGGGCAGCGCCACTCATCCTGTGAGTGGACACACCGCCATAGTGACAGTATTGGGCAGCGCCACTCATCCTGTGAGTGGACACACCGCCATAGTGACAGTATCGGGCAGCGCCACTCATCCTGTGAGTGGACACACCGCCATAGTGACAGTATTGGGCAGCGCCACTCATCCTGTGAGTGGACACACCGCCATAGTGACAGTATTGGGCAGCGCCACTCATCCTGTGAGTGGACACACCGCCATAGTGACAGTATCGGGCAGCGTCACTCATCCTGTGAGTGGACACACCGCCATAGTGACAGTATTGGGCAGCGCCACTCATCCTGTGAGTGGACACACCGCCATAGTGACAGTATTGGGCAGCGCCACTCATCCTGTGAGTGGACACACCGCCATAGTGACAGTATTGGGCAGCGTCACTCACCTTGTGAGTGGACACACCGCCATAGTGACAGTATCGGGCAGCGCCACTCATCTTGTGAGTGGACACACCGCCATAGTGACAGTATTGGGCAGCGCCACTCATCCTGTGAGTGGACACACCGCCATAGTGACAGTATTGGGCAGCGCCACTCATCCTGTGAGTGGAAACACCGCCATAGTGACAGTATTGGGCAGCGCCACTCATCCTGTGAGTGGACACACCGCCATAGTGACAGTATTGGGCAGCGCCACTCATCCTGTGAGTGGACACACCGCCATAGTGACAGTATTGGGCAGCGCCACTCATCCTGTGAGTGGACACACCGCCATAGTGACAGTATTGGGCAGCGCCACTCATCCTGTGAGTGGACACACCGCCATAGTGACAGTATCGGGCAGCGTCACTCATCCTGTGAGTGGACACACCGCCATAGTGACAGTATTGGGCAGCGCCACTCATCCTGTGAGTGGACACACCGCCATAGTGACAGTATCGGGCAGCGTCACTCATCCTGTGAGTGGACACACCGCCATAGTGACAGTATCGGGCAGCGCCACTCATCCTGTGAGTGGACACACCGCCATAGTGACAGTATCGGGCAGCGTCACTCATCCTGTGAGTGGACACACCGCCATAGTGACAGTATCGGGCAGCGTCACTCATCCTGTGAGTGGACGCACCGCCATAGTGACAGTATTGGGCAGCGCCACTCATCCTGTGAGTGGACACACCGCCATAGCGACAGTATCGGGCAGCGCCACTCATCCTGTGAGTGGACACACCGCCATAGCGACAGTATCGGGCAGCGTCACTCATCCTGTGAGTGGACACACCGCCATAGTGACAGTATCGGGCAGCGTCACTCATCCTGTGAGTGGACACACCGCCATAGTGACAGTATTGGGCAGCGCCACACATCCTGTGAGTGGACACACCGCCATAGTGACAGTATTGGGCAGCGCCACACATCCTGTGAGTGGACACACCGCCATAGTGACAGTATTGGGCAGCGCCACACATCCTGTGAGTGGACACACCGCCATAGTAACATGTACAACACTCCCCAATAGGAAGAAAACCCGCTGGGTTGTTCATCCTGTCACTTGTACCCAGACACAGCTGGGACTTGCTTGGAGGCTCTAAACATATCTGCTTTCATCCTCTCTTACCTCTTTTTATCATTCTTTCCCTTGCTCTCTGTCTCTCTGTCACTCTCTGACTGTCTCTCTGTCACTCTCTGACTGTCTCTCTGTCACTCTCTGACTGTCTCTCTGTCTCTCTCTGACTGTCTCCCTGTCACTCTCTGGCTGTCTCTCTGTCACTCTCTGGCTGTCTCTCTGTCACTCTCTGACTGTCTCTCTGTCACTCTCTGACTGTCTCTCTGTCACTCTCTGGCTGTCTCTCTGTCACTCTCTGACTGTCTCTCTGTCACTCTCTGACTGTCTCCCTGTCACTCTCTGACTGTCTCTCTGTCACTCTCTGACTGTCTCCCTGTCACTCTCTGACTGTCTCTCTGTCACTCTCTGACTGTCTCTCTGTCACTCTCTGGCTGTCTCTCTGTCACTCTCTGACTGTCTCCCTGTCACTCTCTGACTGTCTCTCTGTCACTCTCTGACTGTCTCTCTGTCACTCTCTGGCTGTCTCTCTGTCACTCTCTGGCTGTCTCTCTGTCACTCTCTGGCTGTCTCTCTGTCACTCTCTGGCTGTCTCTCTGTCACTCTCTGACTGTCTCTCTGTCACTCTCTGGCTGTCTCTCTGTCTCTCCCTGGCAAATATTGGACTATAGGACCACGAACAAACCCATGAAAAGTGAGCGTCCTTTGTAAGGGTTCAAGTCTTTCATTTTCTGCGTCATCAGTTTGTGAGGGAGAGTTTAACCCCTTCATTATCCTGTCAACACCAGCCCTCACTCTCCTCCCTCCCCTCACTCTTCCTTTCCTCACTCTCCTCCCCTCACATCTCCCCTAACACATCCTCCCTTCACTCTTCCTCCCCTCATACATACACACACAGGTTACACAGGTTCCTGAAGGCCTTCAGCCCTCAGGAACCTGGCTACCTTGAGGCTACCTTGAGGTGCTTCCGGGGCTTAGTGTCCCCGCGGCCCGGTCGTCGACCAGGCCTCCTGGTTGCTGGACTGATCAACCAGGCTGTTAGACGCGGCTGCTCGCAGCCTGACGTATGAGTCACAGCCTGGTTGATCAGGTATCCTTTGGAGGTGCTTATCCAGTTCTCTCTTGAACACTGTGAGGGGTTTGCCAGTTATGCCCCTTATGTGTAGTGGAAGCGTGTTGAACAGTCTCGGGCCTCTGATGTTGATAGAGTTCTCTCTCAGAGTACCTGTTGCACCTCTGCTTTTCAACGGGGGTATTCTGCACATCCTGCCATGTCTTCTGGTCTCATGTGGTGTTATTTCTGTGTGCAGGTTTGGGACCAGCCCCTCTAATATTTTCCACGTGTAAATTATTATGTATCTCTCCCGCCTGCGCTCAAGGGAGTACAGATTTAGGCTCTTTAGTCGGTCCCAGTAATTTAGATGTTTTCTGAGTGGATTCTAGCAGTAAAGGATCTCTGCACGCTCTCTAGGTCAGCAATTTCTCCAGCTTTGAAAGGGGCTGTCATTGTGCAGCAGTACTCCACTCTAGATAGCACAAGCGTTTTGAAAAGTATCATCATCGGTATAGCATCTCTAGTGTGAAAAGTTCTTGTTATCCAACCTGTCATTTTTCTTGCAGTTGTGACGGCTACTTTATTGTGTTCTTTAAAGGTAAGGTCTTCCGACATGAGTACACCCAGGTCCTTTACATTGCCTTTTCGTTCTATGTTATGATTTGCCTGCGTTTTGTACGTGGTTCCTGTTTTTATGTTTTCAATTTTTCCGTAGCGCATGAGCTGAAACTTATCCTCGTTGAATACCATATTATTTTCTGTAGCCCATAGAAAGACCTGATCAACATCTGATTGGAGGTTTGCCGTGTCCTCTATGTTGCCAACTCTCATGAAAATCCTAGTGTCATCTGCAAAGGATGATACAGTGCTATAGGTTGTGTTCTGGTCTATGTCCGATATGAGGATGAGAAAAAGTACTGGAGCAAGCACAGTACCCTGGGGGACTGAGCTCTTCACGGTTGATGGGCTGGATTTTATTTTGTTGACTATTACACATTGGGTTCTGTCAGTCAGGAAATTGTAGATCCATCTGCCTATTTTCCCGGTAATTCCTTTTGAACGCATTTTATGTGCAATAACACCATGGTCACATTTATCAAAAGCTTTTGCGAAATCTGTGTAAATTACATCAGCGTTTTGTTTGTCTTCCATAGCATCTAATGCCATATCATAGTGGTCCAGCAACTGCGACAGGCAAGAGCGCCCTGTTCTGAAACCATGTTGTCCGGGGTTATGGAGATGCTGTGATTCCATGTATTTTGTGATCTTACTTCTTAGCACTCTCTCAAAAATTTTTATGATGTGCGATGTTAGTGCTATCGGTCTGTAATTTTTTGCATCTGCCTTATTTCCTCCTTTATGGAGTGGTGCTATCTCTGCTGTTTTTAGTATGTCAGGGATAACGCCAGTATCTAGGCTTTGTCTCCACAGAATGTGAAGGGCCTGCGATAGTGGTTTTTTACAGTTCTTGATGAATATGGAGTTCCAAGAATCCGGGCCTGGTGCAGAGTGCATAGGCATACTGTTTATGGCTTCTTCAAAATCTAGTGGGGATAGGGCGACGTCTGATATGTGATTTGATGTTGGTATCATATCCATGAAAAATTCATTTGGGTTATCAATCTTTAGTGCATTTAATGGCTCACTGAAAACAGAGTCGTACTGCTTCCTCAGTAACTCGCTCATTTCTTTGTTGTCATCTGTGAAAGTTCCATCTCCCTTTCGCAGGGGCCCGATACTAGATGTGGTTTTTATCTTGATTTTGCATAGGAGAAAAAATATTTCGGATTTCTCTCTATTTCACTGATGGCCTTTTGCTCTCTTTGCCTCTCCTGGGTTTTGTATGATTCTTGTAGCTTGAGTTCAATTGTTTCTATTTCTCTACCTAACCTTCTTCGCCGTTCTTGAGATAGGGTGCGACTCTCAAGTTGTTCCGCGATTCGTTTTCTTCGCCTATATAAGGAACGACGTTCCCGTTCCAATCTGCATCTCTTTCTCTTTTTTCTTAGGGGTATGCGGTTTGAACATATTTCTAGTGCTACTGAGCTTATTTTTTCCAGGCACTGGTTCAGGTTTGCATTTCCTAGCTGTTCTTCCCAGTTTATTTCTGTGAAGTCCTGGTTTATTTGCTCCCAGTTTATCCGTTTATTATTGAAGTTGAATTTGCTGAAATCTCCTCCACCGGGAATCTGGACTGGTTTTGGAGGTCCATTCCCCATGGTTGTCAGTACCTCAATTAAGTTGTGATCTGAGTAACAGGTATTTGTAATCATTATGTTCCCGATCAACTCATCATTATTAGTGAAAATGAGGTCCAGCGTGTTCTCCTTCCTAGTTGGTTCTACTATTTGCTGGTTTAAGGCAAACCTATCGCACATCCGTAGCAGGTCATTTGCATGTGCCTGCTCATTTAGGCTACTTCCTGGTATTCTTTCTGATATTACTGTATTAGCCAGGTGCTTCCATTTCAGGTGCCGTAGGTTGAAGTCCCCAAGCAGGATGATGTTCGGAGCTGGATTTGTGAGGTTTTCCAAGCAGTGTTCTATTTTCATTAGTTGGTCTTTAAACTGCTGAGGGTTTGCCTCCGGTGACTTATATACAAGGACAACAACTACATTTAGGATCTCTATTTTGACTATCAGCACTTCCACCATATCATTTGAGGTGTTTAGCAGCTCAGTACAGATGAGTGTGTCTTTGATGTAGAGGCTGACCCCACCCTGAAGCCGGTGTTTCCTATTACATCTGAAGAGATTGTATTCTGGGATCCATATTTCACCATCAAGGTAGTCCTTTGTGTGAGTTTCCGTTAGGGCTGCAAACACTGCATTTGCCTCATGAAGGAGACCATCTATAAAATGAACTTTGTTGGATTTGCGTGTTTTTATACCCTGGATGTTGGCAAATATAAATGATGTTATCGTGTTAGTGGAAGTGCTGGATGCTTTAATTGGTGTTAATATCTGAGGCTCTGGTAAGGAGGCCACTGTGTTTGCGTCCTCTCTAGCATTTGACCGAGTTGGTGGTAGAGTCTGGTCATTTTTAGCCATTCTTCTCCTCCTCCTCTTGCTAAAAAATTATCCCGGTTGATGGAGTAGTGGCTGTTTTCATAGTGGTAGTCTGTCGGTTTTATTCGCCTGGTACCTCTTATATGAAAAGCTGGACATTCAGCATTGAAGCACTCTTTCCTGTCCAAAGAGTTCTTGCAAATTTCTGGGTGAAAGAATTCACAGCTTTTGGTACATTTACCTGTATTGAGGAGGTTTCTGCACTTTCTAGGGTGATTGTGTGTACATGTTCCATTTATTCTTCCCGATTCCCCATGCTTACAGGTAGCCCATCTGTAATACCAACAGATTTTGGGGCCTTGTTTTGTTTGTTTCCCTCTGCCAGGGACCGCACTCTGCTGCGGCGCCCCCGACACTGTGCTCTGCTCCGGTGCCTGTGACACCGCGCTCTGCTCCGGTGCCTGCGACACCGCGCACTGCTCAGGGGTCCCCGACTCCGTGCCCTGCTCAGGCATCCCCGACTCCGCGCCCTGCTCAGGCATCCCCGACTCCGTGCCCTGCTCAGGCATCCCCGACTCCGCGCCCTGCTCAGGCATCCCCGACTCCGTGCCCTGCTCAGGCATCCCCGACTCCGCGCCCTGCTCAGGCATCCCCGACTCCGTGCCCTGCTCAGGCATCCCCGACTCCGCGCCCTGCTCAGGCGCCGCTGCCACAGAGCTCTGTGCTACAGCTGGTTGTACCTTGGTGTCATGTACAGTTTGTTTGAAGACATTAGAAATTGCTATGCAGGCATTAATTAGTAATTCTCTGTTTTCGGCGGGAGTTTTATCCAGGATTTCCATCAATTTCAAAAAAGTTACATCATCCTTTTTGCTGAGCCAGTACACAGAGTGGTCACTGGGACCATTTCTCCTTGAATTGTTAGTCATGTTGGCACATTTTTTGTGTATGGCTGCTGAACAGAGTTGGCATTGAAAGCTCTGTTGGTAATCTACCTTCATGTTGCATTCTATGCACGTTTTTATCAAAGCCATTTTTTTGAACACTTCTGTTCAGTGGTGATGGTCTTACAAGGTGGGGTGTTGACCGGTGGGGGAGTTGACCGCGGGTGCTGGCCGTGGGAGCTGGCCGTGGGTGTTGACCGTGGGTGTTTACCAACTTGAGATAGGCCTGGAAGAGGCTGTATGGACGGCCACTGTTGCTACCACGTGTCGCACTCTTAATTTGTTTTGTTCACTTGTTAGATTACATTACTTGCATTTTCCCACTAGTTATCATACAGTAGAGGCGTCTAGTTTCTGTGTCTGGGCACTAGTTACCTGAGTACGTTACACTATTTGAAAGAATACACACACAAGAGGGTACTGGGGTGGGCCTACCTCCAAGTGGCCCTTGTTTACACACACACGACGGACTTATTTTGTGAGTAATTTGTTCACTTGATATTAGACTATGTTATCTTAATTTGTTATAATAGACACAGGTTTTGCATAGAGAGCTTAGCACTATGGGCACTGATTACTTGATGTTTCAATAGCGAGAGATGTGATTTATTGACGACTTGGCAACTATCGCCTAAGGCCTCATGGCCTGTGTAAGGAATCATTCAGAACCTTGTATACCACATATGTAAGACCAATCCTGGAGTATGCGGCCCCAGCATGGAGCCCGTACCTTGTCAAGCACAAGGCGAAGCTTGAAAAAGTTCGAAGGTATGCCACTAGACTAGTCCCAGAACTAAGAGGCATGAGTTACGAGGAAAGTCTGCTGGAACTGCACCTCACGACACTGGAAGACAGAAGAGTAAGGAAAGATATGATCACTACCTTCAAAATTCTCCGGGAAATTGACAGGGTAGATAAAGATAAACTGTTTAACACTGGTGGTACGCGAACAAGGGGACACAGGTGGAAACTGAGTACCCACATGAGCCACAGGGACGTTAGAAAGAACTTTTTCAGTGTCAGAGTAGTTAACAGATGGAATGCATTAGGCAGTGATGTGGTGGAGGCTGACTCCATACACAGTTTCAAGTGTAGATATGATAGAGCCCAGTAGGCTCAGGAATCTGTACACCAGTTGATTGACAGTTGAGAGGCGGGACCAAAGAGTCAAAGCTCAACTCCCGCAAACACATATAAGTTAGTGCGAATAGGTGAGTATACACACACACGAACATACACACACACAAACACTAACACACACACACACACACACAAACACTAACACACACACACACACACACACACACACACACACACACACACACACACACACACACACACACACACACACACACACACACACACACACAGGGGGCCTCGCGGCTGAGTGGACAGCGCTCGGGGGGGGGGGTCGTAGTCCGAATGGCCCAGGTTGGATTCCTAGCCGAGGCAGAAACAAATGGGCAGAGTTTCTTTCACCCTGATGCACCTATAGTTCACCTAGCAATAAATAGGTTCCTGAGAGCTAGACAACTGCTACAGGCTGCTTCCTGGGGGTGTGTGTGGGTGTGCTAGAGAGAAATATATGTAATAGATATAATAGAGGCAAAATAGATTGGTTACAAAGGCGGGGTCCAAGAGCTAAATAGCTCGATTCTGCAGACACAAATAGTAAATACAAAAAGTAAACACACACATTAACCAGAGGCGGATGTAAAGTTAACTTGTGTACTGCACTTGAGGACAGAGTGAAGACTTGGCCACGATGGCCTCCACCACCCTCACATGTCTGGTAAGGTGTGGTGGTGGTAGTGGTGTGGTGGTGGTAGTGGTGTGGTGGTGGTAGTGGTGTGGTGGTGGTAGTGGTGTGGTGGTGGTAGTGGTGGTAGTGGTGTGGTGGTGGTAGTGGTGTGGTGGTGGTAGTGGTGTGGTGGTGGTAGTGGTGGTAGTGGTGTGGTGGTTGTAGTGGTGTGGTGGTGGTAGTGGTGTGGTGGTGGTGGTGGTAGTGGGGTGGTGGTGGTAGTGGTGTAGTGGTGGTAGTGGTGTAGTGGTGGTAGTGGTGTGGTGGTGGTAGTGGTGTAGTAGTGGTAGTGGTGTAGTGGTGGTAGTGGTGTAGTGGTGGTAGTGGTGTAGTAGTGGTAGTGGTGTAGTGGTGGTAGTGGTGTAGTGGTGGTAGTGGTGTGGTGGTGGCAGCGTTGGTTACCCCACCTGGCTGTGGTGGTGCAGACCCACAGAGCTCACACCACTCTGGTATTCACTCAAGAAGAGTGTGAATATCGCATGTAAGTGAACCACAAAGTAACTGGGAACTGTGTCAGACGCTGTCGGTGCCACAGAGTGTTGAGGCGGACTGAGCCCTGGACGGCGTGTTGAGGACTGGGGTCACAGGTCAGGAGAAGGGTCACACCCTATGCTGTAAACGACATTCACACGAGCATATTTTCTTTCCAACATTGTTCCAAGCGAACGAGCCGAGATAATTGGTGTCATTCTTCTAGTTTTATTGCCGTAAGAGTTTATATATTTTATTCACCAAACACAAATTAACATTAGGTTCACCGCGGCCTGTTCGAGGACCGGGCCGCGGGGACGTTGAGCCCCGAAATCATCACAAGGTAAAACCGTTCACCTTTTGTGTAAGTGACGTCAGCCAAGATGGCCAACCAACAAGTCACGACTTGCACATCATTTGAAAAATTTCTTGCCGTTTAAAATGTTCTTGAATGTGTGTGGAGTTAAGCCCTGGAGGAGTGCCACCAAGGCCCCGCTGGCACCCTCTGGCACCCGCTGGCACCCGCTGGCACCCGCTGGCACCCTCTGGCACCCGCTGGCACCCGCTGGCACCTGCTGGCACCTGCTGGCACCCGCTGGCACCTGCTGGCACCCGCTGGCACCTGCTGGCACCCGCTGGCACCCGCTGGCACCTGCTGGCACCCGCTGGCACCTGCTGGCACCCGCTGGCACCTGCTGGCACCCGCTGGCACCTGCTGGCACCCGCTGGCACCCGCTGGCACCCGCTGGCACCTGCTGGCACCTGCTGGCACCCGCTGGCACCTGCTGGCACCCGCTGGCACCTGCTGGCACCCGCTGGCACCCGCTGGCACCTGCTGGCACCCGCTGGCACCCGCTGGCACCCTCTGGCACCCGCTGGCACCCGCCGGCACCCGCTGGCACCCGCTGGCACCCGCCGGCACCCGCTGGCACCCGCTGGCACCCGCTGGCACCCTCTGGCACCCGCCGGCACCAGCTGGCACCCGCTGGCACCCTCTGGCACCCGCTGGCACCCTCTGGCACCCGCCGGCACCAGCTGGCACCCGCTGGCACCTGCTGGCACCCTCTGGCACCCGCTGGCACCCTCTGGCACCCGCTGGCACCCGCTGGCACCCTCTGGCACCCGCTGGCACCCGCTGGCACCCTCAAGCACCCGCTGGCACCCGCTGGCACCCTCTGGCACCCGCTGGCACCCGCTGGCACCCTCTGGCACCCGCTGGCACCCGCTGGCACCCGCCGGCACCCGCTGGCACCCGCCGGCACCCGCTGGCACCCGCTGGCACCCGCTGGCACCTGCTGGCACCCGCTGACACCCGCTGGCACCTGCTGGCACCCGCTGGCACCCGCTGGCACCTGCTGGCACCTGCTGGCACCTGCTAGCACCCGCTGGCACCCGCTGGCACCTGCTGGCACCCGCTGGCACCCGCTGGCACCTGCTGGCACCTGCTAGCACCCGCTGGCACCCGCTGGCACCCGCTGGCACCTGCTGGCACCCGCTGGCACCCGCTGGCACCCGCTGGCCCCTGCTGGCACCCTCTGGCACCTGCTGGCACCCGCTGACACCCGCTGGCACCTGCTGGCACCCGCTGGCACCCGCTGGCACCCGCTGGCACCCTCTGGCACCCTCTGGCACCCGCTGGCACCCGCTGGCACCTGCTGGCACCCTCTGGCACCCGCCGGCACCAGCTGGCACCCGCTGGCACCCTCTGGCACCCGCCGGCACCAGCTGGCACCCGCTGGCACCCGCTGGCACCCGCTGGCACCTGCTGGCACCCGCCGGCACCCGCTGGCACCTGTGACGACGTCATCACGTGTTCAACACCAGGGTAACCAGCCACCAGCCGTCACACTCCCGCCAGTGTCTTCAGCAACTACAGATCATTATCGTACCGAGGGGGGGGCAGGTACACTCATGACGTCATCATCCATACACAAGTGTAACAAGCGTGACGTCATGGCACTTACAGCAGTGTAACTAACGACTCTGAGCGGCATTGTTTGCTAACAACACTGTCGTTGTAATACCACACATCCCGCGCTATAGATTAACAAGGGTCACTCTTAAAATAACAAACAGTCTATAAATTAAATGAACTTGAAATCCACGAAGATAATTACTGTTATGAGAGAGAGTTGTGTGTGTGAGGGACGGGTCAGGAGGGCCCGCCACTCACACAGCTCCACTCATCACTGAACTATATGGTTAACACATCTCTCTCATCCTCTCCTTGGAGGGCACTACAAGATGTATATATGCTGGTTAGCATTGTAAATATCCGGCCACGTCTGTGGTAGGACGAAACAAAAGTTTGACTACTTCCACGACCTTGAGACACGACCTTGGGGCACGACCTTGGGTCACGACCTTGGGGCACGACCTTGGGTCACGACCTTGGGGCACGACCTTGGGTCACGACCCTTCCCGTCTGTGACAGGTTGTCAGCCTGGGGTCTGTGAAGGGTACGCCTTGTTATGCTCGGCAGTCATTAGTAATTTTATATTAGAACTGAAGCTGTTAACAATGAAGTCATTTACACTGAACGATAACTAGGCAGGCTTCGTGTCTGGTGTAGCTAGAGTGGGACGTGCTTAGGGTGTAGCAGCTAGGGTGTGGGACAAGGTGTGGGTCGGTAAGTAAAGGCCAATGAATAGGGAAGGCAATGTGATGTCAAGTAAATGTTTAACAGAATGTTGAGTGAGGTGACTGCCTTTCCCGCCCCCCACACCTCTGACCTCCTCCCTTTACCCACACTCTCACTCTCCTCCCACCCCTCACTCTCCCCACACTCTCACTCTCCCCCACACCTCACTCTCCCCCAACACCCCTCACTCTCCCCCACACTCTCACTCTCCCCCACACACCCCCCCCAACACCATCCGACTCGTCTCGCTAAACAAGACTCTCACATCAGGTATTCCCCCCATAAAAGACGAGGTCAACCCGGCCACAAAAGTGGACGCTTCAGTTTTCACAAAAGTGGACTCCATTCCCACCAAGTACACACACATGTTTCTTACCGACATCTAACACGTGAACATACAACACCTGTACATTAAGCAGGTGTCTACAGGGGCGACTGCTTGGTCTCTGATAGTGCCCCAGGGTGTACACCGGTCTCTGATAGTGCCCCAGGGTGTAGACCGGTCTCTGATAGTGCCCCAGGGTGTAGACCGGTCTCTGATAGTGCCCCAGGGTGTACACCGGTCTCTGATAGTGCCCCAGGGTGTAGACCGGTCTCTGATAGTGCCCCAGGGTGTACACCGGTCTCTGATAGTGCCCCAGGGTGTAGACCTGTCCTATATTTTACTATAAGAATATAAGAGAATATAGCAGGTCAAGAACTGATGTCAAGAACGTTAAGAATTGACGTCCAAGCGTCCATCGAAAACCAATATTCCCCCTGACTTTGTTCACTCAATTGTTTGTCCTAAACTATTTACAACTTTTACAATCAATTAACAATGTATTAACAATCAAAGCTTAAATAAATTAAGCTTCCGACATCAGTTCTCATCCTTCCTCATGTTTGTGCTCGACATTTTTTATCAAATATTTTTTCCAATACAACTTTTGTGTAGAATTTTAAGTAAATTGTTAAATGTCAACATTTTACTCGAAGTTAAGAACTTAAGAGTTTCTATGAACACCACTGAACACCACTGAACACCACTGAACACCACTGAACACCACTGAACACCACTGAACACCACTGAACACCACTGAACACCACTGAACACCACTGAACACCACTGAACACCACTGAACACCACTGAACACCACTGTGATGATCACTATAAATATAACTGTGAACTCTGTGAAGATCACTACAGCCTCCAGACGTCACTATGCTGGGGTCAACACAGCCATCAACATGAAGACGTCACCGTCAATATTCTCCGTCACAACTCAGCCTTGGGAGGCAGGGACAATACTGGCACGCCGTCAGGTATGACACCCGGTGTACCATATGACACTGGTATTATTGACACACATGACACTAGTGATATTTACACATATGACACTCAATATTCACACACCTGACCAAGGTAATGTTGATACATATGCTCCAGTTAGAATTGATTCGTATGACAATGGAAATGTTAACATATATAACACTAACAATATTGATACCAACTCTACGTTAGCACAATAAGCCATACCCACAGTGTGGGTATCCACAGTGTAGGTACCCACAGTGTGGGTACGCACAGTGTGGGCACCCACAGTGTGGGCACCCACAGTGTGGGTACGCACAGTGTGGGCATCCACAGTGTGGGTACCCATAGTGTAGGCATCCTCAGTGTGGGTACCCACAGTGTGGGCATCCACAGTGTAGGTACCCATAGTGTAGGCATCCTCAGTGTGGGTACCCACAGTGTGGGCACCCACAGTGTGGGTACCCACAGTGTGGGCATCCACAGTGTAGGTACCCATAGTGTAGGCATCCTCAGTGTGGGTACCCACAGTGTGGGCACCCACAGTGTGGGTACGCACAGTGTGGGCATCCACAGTGTAGGTACCCATAGTGTAGGCATCCTCAGTGTGGGTACCCACAGTGTGGGCACCCACAGTGTAGGCACCCACAGTGTAGGCACCCACAGTGTGGGCACCCACTCACCTCCCCGCCGTGCCCGACACTTCCTCATCGCGTGCCACCGTCACCACTTGGGCAGCCGGGCATCACAGCCTCCCTCCCCCACCTCATAAATCACCACAACTACACCCACTCCTCCTTACCACCACCCGCTCAGGCCCAGGAATAAGATTGTGACCGGCAGCGTGGAGCAGGTGTGAGGGGGGGGGGAGGTGTGAGGAAGGGAGGTGTGAGGGAGAAGTGAAGATGTAAGGACACACTCATTGAGTATGGGTTATGTGAGCACGTGGAGAGCCCCGTCCAACAGGTAGTCAGAGCAAACACAATTCTCAGCTTTAAAAGGTGACGTGATAGTCGTAGAAAGACCAGTAAAGCGCTATACTGGGGCCCAGGAGCTGTCTCCCCGGTAACACACACACGCTAGGACACATGAGGACCCACACGCTAGGACACATGAGGACACACACACGCTAGGACACATGAGGACACACACACGTTAGGACACATGAGGACACACACACGTTAGGACACACAACACAGTCACGCTGGAGAACAACGAACTTTGGTGGAATATGATAATGTTGACACTAGTATGGACCCCTGAGACTGGTGAGGTGGGCGCGGACCTTCCTCCAGCGCAGCTGTCATGATGAACGTCTTCACCGTGACAGCTGCACCCGCCATGACAGCTGCACCCGCCATGACAGCTGCACCCGCCATGACAGCTGCACCCGCCATGATAGCTGCACCCACCATGACAGCTGCACCCGCCATGACAGCTGCACCCGCCATGACAGCTGCACCCGCCATGACAGCTGCACCCGCCATGACAGCTGCACCCGCCAAGACAGCTGCACCCAACACCAACACGCAAGAAAGGACCACAAGAGGCAGGAGGGCCTCGTGGTCCGCACGATGTAGAAGGCCAACTTATCAATGCTAAACAGTAGGCCTACCAGTCCACACGAGGAAGGCGGCCTGCTGGTCCAAGCGAGGCAGGTCCTGTTTACACCCAACTACTTCACTCATACATGATGAATATAATCAAATGTGGTGGCCTTAATGAGGGGATGGGTACTTGGCAATCAACCACTCGCCCTCACCTCCGGTGCCAACCCAAATACCACCACTCTATATCCAATGAGACGAGTCACGTCTTCATTATACACTTCATCATCCTATTCCTGTCACCTTCATTATAGTGTACGACACATTACCGTCGCGACGGTCCGGTCTTACGCTTCTTAGATGTGTGTACAATATTCTTTGTTTACATCTGTTTGTCGTGAGGCGTGGGTCTGGCTCCCTCAGACCACCACACACCTGCCTCCCTCAGACCACCACACACCTGCCTCCCTCAGACCACCACACACCTGGCTCCCTCAGACCACCACACACCTGCCTCCCTCAGACCACCACACACCTGCCTCCCTCAGACCACCACACACCTGGCTCCCTCAGACCACCACACACCTGCCTCCCTCAGACCACCACACACCTGCCTCCCTCAGACCACCACACACCTGCCTCCCTCAGTCCACCACACACCTGCCTCCCTCAGACCACCACACACCTGCCTCCCTCAGACCACCACACACCTGCCTCCCTCAGACCACCACACACCTGCCTCCCTCAGACCACCACACACCTGCCTCCCTCAGACCACCACACACCTGCCTCCCTCAGACCACCACACACCTGCCTCCCACAGACCACCACACACCTAGCTGCCTCCCTCAGACCACCACACACCAGGCTCCCTCAGACCACCACACACCTGCCTCCCTCAGACCACCACACACCTGCCTCCCACAGACCACCACACACCTGCCTCCCACAGACCACCACACACCTGCCTCCCTCAGACCACCACACACCAGGCTCCCTCAGACCACCACACACCTGCCTCCCTCAGACCACCACACACCTGCCTCCCACAGACCACCACACACCTGCCTCCCTCAGACCACCACACACCTGCCTCCCACAGACCACCACACACCTGCCTCCCTCAGACCACCACACACCTGCCTCCCTCAGACCACCACACACCTGCCTCCCTCAGTACCACCACACACCTGCCTCCCTCAGACCACCACACACCTGCCTCCCTCAGACCACCACACACCTGCCTCCCTCAGACCACCACACACCTGCCTCCCTCAGACCACCACACACCTGCCTCCCACAGACCACCACACACCTGCCTCCCTCAGACCACCACACACCTGCCTCCCTCAGACCACCACACACCTGCCTCCCTCAGACCACCACACACCTGCCTCCCTCAGACCACCACACACCTGCCTCCCTCAGACCACCACACACCTGCCTCCCACAGACCACCACACACCTGCCTCCCTCAGACCACCACACACCTGCCTCCCTCAGACCACCACACACCTGCCTCCCTCAGACCACCACACACCTGCCTCCCACAGACCACCACACACCTGCCTCCCTCAGACCACCACACACCTGCCTCCCTCAGACCACCACACACCTGCCTCCCTCAGACCACCACACACCTGCCTCCCTCAGACCACCACACACCTGCCTCCCTCAGACCACCACACACCTGCCTCCCACAGACCACCACACACCTGCCTCCCTCAGACCACCACACACCTGCCTCCCTCAGACCACCACACACCTGCCTCCCTCAGACCACCACACACCTGCCTCCATCAGACCACCACACACCTGCCTCCCACAGACCACCACACACCTGCCTCCCTCAGACCACCACACACCTGCCTCCCTCAGACCACCACACACCTGCCTCCCTCAGACCACCACACACCTGCCTCCCTCAGACCACCACACACCTGCCTCCCTCAGACCACCACACACCTGCCTCCCTCAGACCACCACACACCTGCCTCCCTCAGACCACCACACACCTGCCTCCCACAGACCACCACACACCTGGCTCCCTCAGACCACCACACACCTGGCTACATCAGACCACCACACACCTGCCTCCCACAGACCACCACACACCTGCCTCCCTCAGACCACCACACACCTGCCTCCCACAGACCACCACACACCAGCCTCCCACAGACCACCACACACCTGCCTCCCTCAGACCACCACACACCTGCCTCCCTCAGACCACCACACACCTGCCTCCCTCAGACCACCACACACCTGGAGGACTCATCAGTGTCGTGGCAGCCTTCAGAAACGGTTCATAGTGACTGAACCCCACAAACAGGACCATAAACACAGGTTCGATCAAACCATCATTCTAAATACACGAAGAAGAAATCAAGACACTGCAGGAGGCCAATAACTTCCCCATACGAGGCAACTCCAATTTATGTCCAATCAAACTCCTTCAGATACGTGTCTAACCTACGCTCGAAACAACCAAGCGTTTCCTCGCCCTCTTATATCACCGAGAATGTGTTCTATAAATCAACAACCGGATACGAACCTTTATCAGACTAAATGGAATGTATATACAATTTAATAATTAATATCCTACCTACCTCAGAGACCTTGACGTAACCTTGACAGGGCCTTGACAGGGCCTTGACAGGGCTTTGACAGGGTCTTGATAGGGCCTTGACAGGAGCCAGTAACATGGGGAGCTGTATAAAGTTTTCATTGTTCTTTGAATTAGATTAATTCATTATTCACGCGACATTACAGCAATAACTATAATTCACTCTAAATTTAGACATGCATAATTCAGTGCTTATTCGGAGCAAATTAGCCAATTGGCGAGGGTATTCAGCCAGCCTCGTGTTATGGCATAGTTTAGTAATCAAGTCTGCGCCTCCACTCCGCGTGGTTACTGGAAACCCTTTATTCTGATTCCTTAAGTTACACCCTGACCTAGGCGCCACACCCTGACCCAGGAGCCACACCCTGACCCAGGAGCCACACCCTGGCCCAGGAGCCACACCCTGGCCCAGGAGCCACACCCTGGCCCAGGAACCACAACCCTGACCCAAGAGTCACACCCTGGCCCAGGAGCCACACCCTGACCCAAGAGGAGCCACACCCTGGCCCAGGAGCCACACCCTGACCCAGGAGCCACACCCAGACCCAGGAGCCACACCCTGACCCAGGAGCCACACCCTGGCCCAGGAGCCACAACCCTGACCCAGGAGCCATACACTGACCCAGGAGCCACACCCTGGCCCAGGAGCCACACCCTGACCTAGGAGCCACACCCTGGCCCAGGAGCCACACCCTGACCCATGAGCCACACCCTGACCCATGAGCCACACCCTGACCCAGGAGCCACACCCTGGCCCAGGAGCCACACACTGACCCAGGAGCCATACACTGACCCAGGAGCCACACCCTGGCCCAGGAGCCACACACTGACCCAGGAGCCACACCCTGACGCTGGAGCCACACCCTGGCCCAGGAGCCACACCCTGACCCAGGAGCCATACACTGACCCAGGAGCCACACCCTGACCCAGGAGCCACACCCTGACCTAGGAGCCACACCCTGGCCCAGGAGCCACACCCTGACCCATGAGCCACACCCTGACCCATGAGCCACACCCTGACCCATGAGCCACACCCTGACCCAGGAGCCACACCTCTGACCCCATGAGCCACACCCTGACCCAGGAGCCACACCCTGACCCAGGAGCCACACCCTGGCCCAGGAGCCACACCCTGACCCAAGAGTCACACCCTGACCCAGGAGCCACACCCTGGCCCAGGAGCCACACCCTGACCCAGGAGCCATACACTGACCCAGGAGCCACACCCTGACCCAGGAGCCACACCCTGGCCCAGGAGCCACACCCTGGCCCAGGAGCCACACCCTGGCCCAGGAACCACAACCCTGACCCAAGAGTCACACCCTGGCCCAGGAGCCACACCCTGACCCAAGAGGAGCCACACCCTGGCCCAGGAGCCACACCCTGACCCAGGAGCCACACCCTGACCCAGGAGCCACACCCTGACCCAGGAGCCACACCCTGGCCCAGGAGCCACAACCCTGACCCAGGAGCCACACCCTGACCCAGGAACCACACCCTGGCCCAGGAGCCACACCCTGCCCCAGGAGCCACACCCTGGCCCAGGAACCACACCCTGACCCAGGAGCCACACCCTGACCCAGGAGCCACACCCTGACCCAGGAGCCACACCCTGACCCAGGAGCCACACCCTGGCCCAGGAACCACAACCCTGACCCAAGAGTCACACCCTGACCCAGGAGCCACACCCTGACCCAGGAGCCACACCCTGACCCAGGAGCCACACCCCTGACCCAGGAGCCACACCCTGGCCCAGGAACCACAACCCTGACCCAAGAGTCACACCCTGGCCCAGGAGCCACACCCTGACCCAAGAGTCACACCCTGACCCAGGAGCCACACCCTGGCCCAGGAGCCACACCCTGACCCAGGAGCCACACCCTGACCCAGGAGCCACACCCTGACCCAGGAGCCACACCCTGGCCCAGGAACCACACCCTGGCGCAGGAGCCACACCCTGACCCAGGAGCCACACCCTGACCCAGGAGCCACACCCTGACCCAGGAGCCACACCCTGACCCAGGAGCCACACCCTGGCCCAGGAGCCACACCCTCACCCAGGAGAAACACCCTGGCCCAGGAACCACACCCTGACCCAGGAGCCACACCCTGACCCAGGAGCCACACCCTGACCCAGGAGCCACACCCTGACCCAGGAGCCACACCCTGGCCCAGGAAGCACAACCCTGACCCAAGAGTCACACCCTGACCCAGGAGCCACACCCTGACCTAGGAGCCACACCCTGGCCCAGGAGCCACACCCTGACCCAGGAGCCACACCCTGACCTAGGAGCCACACCCTGGCCCATGAGCCACACCCTGACCCATGAGCCACACCCTGACCCATGAGCCACACCCTGACCCATGAGCCACACCCTGACCCATGAGCCACACCCTGACCCAGGAGCCACACCTCTGACCCCATGAGCCACACCCTGACCCAGGAGCCACACCTCTGACCCCATGAGCCACACCCTGACACCATGAGCCACACCCTGACCCCATGAGCCACACCTCTGACCCCATGAGCCACACCCTGACCCATGAGCCACACCTCTGACCCCATGAGCCACACCCTGACCCATGAGCCACACCTCTGACCCCATGAGCCACACCCTGACCCATGAGCCACAGCCCTGACCCAGGAGCCACACCTCTGACCCCATGAGCCACACCCTGACCCAGGAGCCACACCCTGACCCAGGAGCCACACCTCTGACCCCATGAGCCACACCCTGACCCATGAACCACACCTCTGACCCCATGAGCCACACCCCGACCTGCTCGCTGGTGCTCCCGACGAGCAGGTCCAAACGAGCCGCAGTGTTCTGAGGGGGTCTGTAGCGGCTCTCTGAGGGGTCTGTAGCGGCACTCTGAGGGGTCTGTAGCGGCTCTCTGAGGGGTCTGTAGCGGCTCTCTGAGGGGTCTGTAGCGGCTCTCTGAGGGGTCTGTAGCGGCTCTCTGAGGGGTCTGTAGCGGCTCTCTGAGGGGTCTGTAGCGGCTCTCTGAGGGGTCTGTAGCGGCTCTCTGAGGGGTCTGTAGCGGCTCTCTGAGGGGTCTGTAGCGTCTCTCTGAGGGGGTCTGTAGCGGCTCTCTGAGGGGTCTGTAGCGGCTCTCTGAGGGGTCTGTAGCGGCTCTCTGAGGGGTCTGTAGCGGCTCTCTGAGGGGTCTGTAGCGGCTCTCTGAGGGGTCTGTAGCGGCTCTCTGAGGGGTCTGTAGCGGCTCTCTGAGGGGGTCTGTAGCGGCTCTCTGAGGGGTCTGTAGCGGCTCTCTGAGGGGTCTGTAGCGGCTCTCTGAGGGGTCTGTAGCGGCTCTCTGAGGGGTCTGTAGCGGCTCTCTGAGGGGTCTGTAGCGGCTCTCTGAGGGGTCTGTAGCGGCTCTCTGAGGGGGTCTGTAGCGGCTCTCTGAGGGGTCTGTATCGGCTCTCTGAGGGGTCTGTAGCGGCTCTCTGAGGGGTCTGTAGCGGCTCTCTGAGGGGTCTGTAGCGGCTCTCTGAGGGGTCTGTAGCGGCTCTCTGAGGGGGTCTGTAGCGGCTCTCTGAGGGGTCTGTAGCGGCTCTCTGAGGGGTCTGTAGCGGCTCTCTGAGGGGTCTGTAGCGGCTCTCTGAGGGGTCTGTAGCGGCTCTCTGAGGGGTCTGTAGCGGCTCTCTGAGGGGTCTGTAGCGGCTCTCTGAGGGGTCTGTAGCGGCACTCTGAGGGGTCTGTAGCGGCTCTCTGAGGGGTCTGTAGCGGCTCTCTGAGGGGTCTGTAGCGGCTCTCTGAGGGGTCTGTAGCGGCTCTCTGAGGGGTCTGTAGCGGCTCTCTGAGGGGTCTGTAGCGGCTCTCTGAGGGGGTCTGTAGCGGCTCTCTGAGGGGGTCTGTAGCGGCTCTCTGAGGGGTCTGTAGCGGCTCTCTGAGGGGTCTGTAGCGGCTCTCTGAGGGGTCTGTAGCGGCTCTCTGAGGGGGTCTGTAGCGGCTCTCTGAGGGGGTCTGTAGCGGCTCTCTGAGGGGTCTGTAGCGGCTCTCTGAGGGGTCTGTAGCGGCTCTCTGAGGGGTCTGTAGCGGCTCTCTGAGGGGGTCTGTAGCGGCTCTCTGAGGGGGTCTGTAGCGGCTCTCTGAGGGGTCTGTAGCGGCTCTCTGAGGGGTCTGTAGCGGCTCTCTGAGGGGGTCTGTAGCGGCTTTCTGAGGGGGTCTGTAGCGGCTCTCTGAGGGGTCTGTAGCGGCTCTCTGAGGGGTCTGTAGCGGCTCTCTGAGGGGTCTGTAGCGGCTCTCTGAGGGGGTCTGTAGCGGCTCTCTGAGGGGTCTGTAGCGGCTCTCTGAGGAGCCGGGTTGAAGATTCTGCACAAATATGGATCTATGTAGAGACGTGTGATGTCTGAAGATCTATAAAAGGACCTTTAAGGGCTGATTTGGTTCACTAACTCGATATTCCTCTCATTTGAGGGACTTAAGTTACGCTCGGGACCTATTCAGAGGTATTTGTCGCCACATGTGTGTGAGTCCTTGTTACTCGAGGCTTCCTAGTTGCCTGGAGACACAGCTGTTTGCTACACCTGTTACTCTGACGTCTTCTGGAGTGGAGAGCTTGAACATCAGCGATGAAGACTACACCTGCAGCGTTGTATCATACACCTGCAGTGTTGTATGATACACCTGCAGCGTTGTATGATACACCTGCAGCGTTGTATCATACACCTGCAGCGTTGTATGATACACCTGCAGCATTGTATCATACACCTGCAGCATTGTATCATACACCTGCAGCATTGTATCATACACCTGCAGCATTGTATCATACACCTGCAGCGTTGTATCATACATGATATATTTGCAGACTCGTTGAACACAATCTCAATATTACCGCACGTGTCACAGCCCAATGAAGGGAGTGGTTATCTTGAGGTTATCTTGAGGTTATCTTGAGGTTATCTTGAGGTTATCTTGAGGTTATCTTGAGGTTATCTTGAGGTTATCTTGAGGTTATCTTGAGGTTATCTTGAGTTGATTTCGGGGCCTTTTTAGTGTCCCCGCGGCCCGGTCCTCGACCAGGCCTCCACCCCCAGGAAGCAGCCCGTGACAGCTGACTAACAGCCAGGTACCTATTTACTGCTAGGTAACAGGGGCATAGGGTGAAAGAAACTATGCCCATCGTTTCTCGCTGGCGTCCGGGATCGAACCCGGGACCACAAGATCACAAGTCCAGTGAGCTGTCCGCTCGGCCGACCGGCTCCCTCACAGTGACCCTCTCAGCCCCTCCCCCCATGAATGGGGAGGGGGGGAATAAGGAGGGACCTGGGGAATGGGATATGGGTAAATGAAAGCAAATGTGGGGAACCTTCGACAAGCCGTCGGCTTCCTGTCCCCATTGAGGCCACTAGTGTTAGTGGCTCTCAGGTGAACTCCCGTGCTGCCCCCCGTGAAGGCCAGCATGACTTGTGAAGGGAGAGGATCTGGGATGGGACGCCGACCCGCGGGACAGGAGGGCCATGGCTCTACCTACCAGGCCAAGTACTTGGGTACAGAGGGGATAGTGGGTGCAGGCGCGCCCAAGTGGGAGCAGGCGCGCCCAAGCTACAGTCGAGTACAGGGAAATTAATGTCTGTACCGCGGGGCCGTCACGCCGAGTGCGGGGTTAATACATATGTTCAGTTACAGTAATTGAATTCTACGTTTTTTATTGTCCCCAAGTTTGGTGAAATTGAATTTAAGGCAACTTAGCGGAAGCTGCTCGTCGCTGGTGTAATGGAAACGATTAGGCACTGGTTAGTAGAGGAGTGTCCCAGGAGTGTGTCCCAGGAGTGTCTCAGGAGTGTCCCAGGAGTGTCTCAGGAGTGTCCCAGGAGTGTCCCAGGAGAGTGTCCTAGGAGGGTGTCCCAGGAGAGTGTCCCAGGAGTGTGTCCCAGGAGTGTGTCCCAGGAGTGTGTCCCAGGAGTGTGTCCCTGGAGTGTGTCCCAGGAGAGTGTCCCAGGAGAGTGTCCCAGGAGTGTGTCCCAGGAGTGTGTCCCAAGAGTGTGTCTCAGGAGTGTCCCAGGAGAGTGTCCCAGCAGGGTGTCCCAGGAGAGTGTCCTAGGAGGGTGTCCCTGGAGTGTACCAGGAGTGTGTCCCAGGAGTGTGTCCCAGGAGTGTGTCCCAGGAGTGTGTCCCAGGAGAGTGTCCCTGGAGTGTACCAGGAGTGTGTCCCAGGAGTGTGTCCCAGGAGTGTGTCCCTGGAGTGTGTCCCAGGAGAGTGTCCCAGGAGTGTCTCAGGAGTGTCCCAGGAGAGTGTCCCAGGAGAGTGTCCCGGGAGAGTGTCCCTGGAGTGTCCCAGGAGTGTGTCCCAGGAGTGTGTCCCAGGAGTGTGTCCCTGGAGTGTGTCCCAGGAGAGTGTCCCAGGAGTCTCAGGAGTGTCCCAGGAGTGTGTCCCAGGAGTGTGTCCCAGGAGAGTGTCCCAGGAGTGTCCTAAGAGTGTGTCCCAGGAGTGTCCGAGGATGGTGTCCCAGAAGAGTGTCCCAGAAGGGTGTTCCAGGAGAGTGTCCCAGGAGTGTGTACCAGGAGAGTGTCCCAGGAGAGTGTCCCAGGAGTGTGTCCCAGGAGTGTGCCCCAGGAGTGTGTCCCAGGAGAGTGTCCCAGGAGTGTGTCCCAAGAGTGTGTCCCAGGAGTGTCCGAGGATGGTGTCCCAGAAGAGTGTCCCAGGAGGGTGTTCCAGGAGAGTGTCCCAGGAGTGTGTACCAGGAGAGTGTCCCAGGAGAGTGTCCCAGGAGTGTGTCCCAGGAGTGTGTCCCAAGAGTGTGTCTCAGGAGTGTCCTAGGAGAGTGTCCCAGGAGAGTGTCCCAGGAGACTGTCCTAGGAGGGTGTCCCAGGAGAGTGTCCCAGGAGGGTGTCCCAGGAGTGTGTCCCAGGAGAGTCTCTCAGGAGTGTGTCACAGGAGTGTGTCCCAGAAGAGTGTCCCAGCAGTGTCCCAGGAGAGTGTCCCAGGAGTGTGTCCCAGGAGTGTCCCAGCAGTGTCCCAGGAGAGTGTCCCAGCAGTGTGTCCCAGGAATGTTCCAGCAGTGTCCCAGGAGAGTGTCCCAGGAGAGTGACCCAGAAGAGTGTCCCAGGAGTGTCCCAGGAGTGTCCCAGGAGAGTGACCCAGAAGAGTGTCCCAGGAGTGTGTCCCAGGAGTGTCCCAGGAGTGTGTCCCAGGAGTGTCCCAGGAGTGTCCCAGGAGTGTTTCCCAGGAGAGTGTCCCAGCAGTGTCCCAGAGAGTGTCCCTGGAGTGTGTCCCAGGAGTGTCCCAGCAGTGTCCCAGGAGTGTCCCAGGAGTGTTTCCCAGGAGTGTGTCCCGGCAGTGTCCCAGGAGAGTGTCGCTGGAGTGTCCCGGCAGTGTCCCAGGAGTGTGCCCCAGGAGTGTGTCCCAGCAGTGTCCCAGGAGTGTGTCTCAGGTGTGTCACAGGAACGTCCCAGAAGAGTGTCCCAGGAGTGTTTCCCAGGAGTGTGTCCCAGCAGTGTCCCAGGAGTGTGTCCCAGGAGTGTCCCAGGAGTGTCCCAGGAGTGTCCCAGGAGAGTGACCCAGCAGAGTGTCCCAGGAGTGTGTCCCAGGAGTGTCCCAGCAGTGTCCCAGGAGTGTGTCCCAGGAGAGTGTCCCTGGAATGTCCCGGCAGTGTCCCAGGAGTGTGTCCCAGGAGTGTCCCAGCAGTGTCCCAGGAGAGTGTCCCAGCAGTGTGTCCCAGGAGAGTGTCTCAGCAGTGTCCCAAGAGAGTATCCCAGGAGTGTCCCAGCAGTATCCCAGGAGAGTGTCCCAGGAGAGTGTCACAGGAGAATGTCCCAGGAGAGTATCCCAGGAGAGTGTCCCAGGAGTGTCCCAGGAGAGTGTCCCAGGAGTGTGTCCCAGGAGTGTCCCAGCAGTATCCCAGGAGAGTGTCCCAGGAGTGTCCCAGGAGAATGTCCCAGGAGAGTATCCCAGGAGAGTGTCCCAGGAGTGTCCCAAGAGAGTGTCCCAGGAGTGTCCCAGCAGTATCCCAGGAGAGTGTCCCAGGAGAGTGTCCCAGGAGAATGTCCCAGGAGGGTATCCCAGGAGAGTGTCCCAGGAGTGTCCCAAGAGAGTGTCCCAGGAGTATCCCAGCAGTATCCCAGGAGAGTGTCCCAGGAGAGTGTCCCAGCAGTGTCCCAGGAGTGTGTCCCAGGAGTGTCCCAGGAGAGTATCCCAGGAGAGTGTCCCAGGAGTGTCCCAAGAGAGTGTCCCAGGAGTGTCCCAGCAGTATCCCAGGAGAGTGTCCCAGGAGAGTGTCCCAGCAGTGTCCCAGGAGTGTGTCCCAGGAGTGTCCCAGCAGTGTCCCAGGAGAGTGTCCCAGCAGTGTGTCCCAGGAGAGTGTCCCAGGAGTGTCCCAAGAGAGTGTCCCAGGAGTGTCCCAGCAGTATCCCAGGAGTGTCCCAGGAGTGTCCCAGCAGTATCCCAGGAGAGTGTCCCAGGAGAGTGTCCCAGGAGAATGTCCCAGGAGAGTATCCCAGCAGTGTGTCCCTGGAGTGTATCCCAGCAGTGTCCCCAGCAGAGTGTCCCAGGAGTGTCCCAGCAAAACTTCTCAGTAATGGTCGTTCACTAACAATTAATTGTTGGAAGGAAGACAATTAAAACAATTAAGCAACATTTTTGTCAACGAAGTTAGAGACGATTCATTTAAATCCTTCGTGTGTCTGTTTGTTTGTTCCCGGCATGTCTTCTTCCATATTATTATTATTATTATTATTATTATTATTATTATAATTATTATTATTATAATTATTATTATTATTTTAATTATTATTATTATAATTATTATTATTATAATTATTATTATTATTATTATTATTATTATTATTATTATTATTATAATTATTATTATTATTATGTTTATTATTATTATAATTATTATTATTATTATTATTATTATTGTCAAAACTATGAAATGTAAGAGTTTTATCAAGTTATATTTAGCGGGAAATATGTATCAAGATGGAGTTTAATTTTGTGACCACAGACGTGGCTACATATTGACCACAGACGTGGCTACATATTGACCACAGATGTGGCTACATATTGACCACAGACGTGGCTACACATTGACCACAGACGTGGCTACATATTGACCACAGACGTGGCTACACATTGACCACAGACATGGCCACACTTTAACCACAGACGTGGCCACACATTAACCACAAACGTGGCTACACATTGACCACAGATGTGGCTACACATTGACCACACGTGGCCACACATTAACCACAGACGTGGCTACACATTGACCACAGACGTGGCTACACATTGACCACACGTGGGCACACATTAACCACAGACGTGGCTACACATTGATCACACGTGGTCACACATTAACCACACGTGGCCACACATTAACCACAGACGTGGCCACATATTGACCACAGACGTGGCTACACATTAAACACAGACGTGGCTACACATTGACCACAGACGTGGCTACACATTGACCACAGACGTGGCTACACATTGACCACACGTGGTCACACATTAACCACACGTGGCCACACATTAACCACAGACGTGGCCACATATTGACCACAGACGTGGCTACACATTGACCACAGACGAGGCTACACATTGACCACAGACGTGGTTACACTTTGACCACAGACGTGGTTACACATTGACCAAAGCCGTGGCCACACATTGACCACAGACGTGGCTATACATTGACCACACGTGGCCACACATTAACCACAGACGTGGCCACACATTGGTCACAGACGTGGCTATACATTGACCACACGTGGCCACACATTAACCACAAACGTGGCCACACATTGACCACAGACGTGGCCACACATTGACCACAGACGTGGCTATACATTGACCACACGTGGCCACACATTAACCACAGACGTGGCCACACATTGACCACAGACGTGGCCACACATTGACCACAGACGTGGCCACACATTAATCACAGACGTGGCCACATATTGACCACAGACGTGGCTATACATTGACCACACGTGGCCACACATTGACCACAGACGTGGCTACACATTGACCACACGTGGCCACACTTTAACCACACATGTGGCTACACATTGGCCACACGTGGCCACACATTGACCACAGACGTGGCCACATATTGACCACAGACGTGGCTACATATTGACCACAGATGTGGCTACATATTGACCACAGACGTGGCTACACATTGACCACAGACGTGGCTACATATTGACCACAGACGTGGCTACACATTGACCACAGACATGTCCACACTTTAACCACAGACGTGGCCACACATTAACCACAAACGTGGCTACACATTGACCACAGACGTGGCTACACATTGACCACAGACGTGGCCACACATTGACCACAGACGTGGCTACACATTGACCACACGTGGCCACACATTAACCACAGACGTGGCTACACATTGACCACAGACGTGGCTACACATTGACCACACGTGGGCACACATTAACCACAGACGTGGCTACACATTGACCACACGTGGTCACACATTAACCACACGTGGCCACACATTAACCACAGACGTGGCCACATATTGACCACAGACGTGGCTACACATTAAACACAGACGTGGCTACACATTGACCACAGACGTGGCTACACATTGACCACAGACGTGGCTACACATTGACCACACGTGGTCACACATTAACCACACGTGGCCACACATTAACCACAGACGTGGCCACATATTGACCACAGACGTGGCTACACATTAAACACAGACGTGGCTACACATTGACCACAGACGTGGCTACACAATGACCACAGACGTGGCTACACATTGACCACACGTGGTCACACATTAACCACACGTGGCCACACATTAACCACAGACGTGGCCACACATTGACCACAGACGAGGCTACACATTGACCACAGACGTGGTTACACATTGACCACAGACGTGGTTACACATTGACCACAGACGAGGCTACACATTGACCACAGACGTGGCTACACATTGACCACACGTGGTCACACATTAACCACACGTGGCCACACATTAACCACAGACGTGGCCACATATTGACCACAGACGTGGCTACACATTAAACACAGACGTGGCTACACATTGACCACAGACGTGGCTACACATTGACCACAGACGTGGCTACACATTGACCACACGTGGTCACACATTAACCACACGTGGCCACACATTAACCACAGACGTGGCCACATATTGACCACAGACGTGGCTACACATTAAACACAGACGTGGCTACACATTGACCACAGACGTGGCTACACAATGACCACAGACGTGGCTACACATTGACCACACGTGGTCACACATTAACCACACGTGGCCACACATTAACCACAGACGTGGCCACACATTGACCACAGACGAGGCTACACATTGACCACAGACGTGGTTACACATTGACCACAGACGTGGTTACACATTGACCACAGACGAGGCTACACATTGACCACAGACGTGGCTACACATTGACCACAGACGTGGCTACACATTGACCACAGACGTGGCTACACATTGACCACAGACGAGGCTACACATTGACCACAGACGTGGCCACACATTGACCACAGACGTGGCCACACATTGACCACAGACGTGGCTACATATTGACCACAGACGTGGCTACACATTGACCACAGACGTGGCTACACATTGACCACAGACGAGGCTACACATTGACCACAGACGTGGTTACATATTGACCACAGACGTGGTTACACATTGACCACAGACGAGGCTACACATTGACCACAGACGTGGCTACACATTGACCACAGACGTGGCTACACATTGACCACAGACGAGGCTACACATTGACCACAGACGTGGCCACACATTGACCACAGACGTGGCTACACATTGACCACAGACGTGGCTACACATTGACCACAGACGTGGCTACATATTGACCACAAACGTGGCCACACATTGACCACAGACGTGGTTACACATTGACCACAGACGTGGCTACACATTGACCACAAACGTGGCTACACATTGACCACAGACGTGGCTACACATTGACCACAAACGTGGCTACTCATTGACCACAAACGTGGCTACACATTGACCACAGACGTGGCTACACATTGACCACAGACGTGGTTACACATTGACCACACGTGGCCACACATTAACCACAGACGTGGCTACACATTGACCACACGTGGTCACACATTAACCACACGTGGCCACACATTAACCACAGACGTGGCTACACATTGACCACAGACGTGGCCACACATTAACCACAGACGAGGCCACACAGTGACCACAGATGTGGCCACACATTAACCACAGACGTGGCCACATATACACAATAGTAAGAAACATTTATATATTTCCTTGTGTCCTCCGGGGACATAGAGATGTGTTAGACATAAAGTATCGTGACTTAGTTACCACTCAACCACACAAGAGAGTTGTGGTGCTTTTAACACGCTAACTACCATACATTCCCGTCTATCTCACATAGCCAGGGCTAGAGATCCCTTCAGTAGACAATACGATCTGGTCAATCCATCCCCAGTGGCAGATTAGTATAACCTGATCTATCCATCCCTCTGAGGCAGGGGAGGAGCGTATCTCCCCCCCCCCCCCAGTCTATCCTGGAGGCTGCCAGGGTGGCGTCACTGTCAAACGAACCACTATTCACAGCGCGCCGACCCAAATCCAATCACATTTGCACGGGGAATTAAATCGGTATCATTTAGAGTCAAGTTCTGTTGTACTTTGTTAAATGCGACCAGGATGGCCTCTTGTGTGTGGTATAGTGGAGAGGGGATGGGTCGAGGGAAGGGGTGGAGGGGATAGGTGCAGGGATGGGGGGGGGGGACAGTGGATAGGTGTATCGCCGTGTCTTTCAATGATGTGAATTGACTGCGTTTCATGTTTCCGTTTTTTAATTTTCGTTTTTCCTCACAGCACAGGAGCTGGAACTTATCTTCATTAGACATCCTATTTTTTTTCAGTGACCCATTGAAAGACCTGATTTATATCAGTTTGCAGATATGCTGTCCTTAATATTTTCTACTCATTAAAATCCTAGTGTCATATACTAATGATGATACGGTATTATAGTTAGATTCCTTGTCTATGTCCGATATGAGGAAAAGAAAAAGTACTGGAGCTAGCACAGTGCCCCGGGGACTGAGCTAGCACAGTGCCCCGGGGGACTGAGCTAGCACAGTGCCCCGGGGGACTGAGCAAGCACAGTGCCCTGGGGGACTGACCAAGCACAGTGCCCTGGGGGACTGACCAAGCACAGTACCCTGGGGGACTGACCAAGCACAGTGCCCTGGGGGACTGAGCAAGTACAGTGCCCTGGGGGCTGAGCTAGCACAGTGCCCTGGGGGACTGAGCAAGCACAGTGCCCTGGGGGACTGACCAAGCACAGTGCCCTGGGGGACTGAGCAAGCACAGTGCCCTGGGGGACTGAGCAAGTACAGTGCCCTGGGGGACTGACCAAGCACAGTGCCCCGGGGGACTGAGCTAGCACAGTGCCCCGGGGGACTGAGCAAGCACAGTGCCCTGGGGGACTGACCAAGCACAGTGCCCTGGGGGACTGAGCAAGCACAGTGCCCTGGGGGACTGAGCAAGTACAGTGCCCTGGGGGACTGACCAAGCACAGTGCCCCGGGGGACTGAGCTAGCACAGTGCCCCGGGGGACTGAGCAAGCACAGTGCCCTGGGGGACTGAGCAAGTACAGTGCCCTGGGGGACTGAGCAAGCACAGTGCCCTGGGGGACTGACCAAGCACAGTGCCCTGGGGGACTGAGCAAGCACAGTACCCCGGGGGACTGACCAAGCACAGTGCCCTGGGGGACTGAGCAAGCACAGTGCCCTGGGGGCTGAGCAAGCACAGTGCCCTGGGGGCTGAGCAAGCACAGTGCCCTGGGGGCTGAGCTAGCACAGTGCCCTGGGGGACTGAGCAAGCACAGTACCCCGGGGGACTGAGCTTTACACGGTGGATAATACGGATTTTACTCTAACTGTTCCACTCTGGGTTCTGTTCATTATGAACTTAAAGATTAATCTTCCTACGTTGCCAATAATTCCCTTTGTGCGCATTTTCTGTGCAATAACACCACCAAAAACAAATGGTAGTTAGTAACAGTTGAGAGGCGGGCCGAGAGAGCAGAGCTCAAACCCTGGAAGCACAACTAGGTGAGTACTTGCCGGAAGATTTCGCGGACTCTGTACATGAGCGTTTTGTTTGTCTCCCACGGCAGCTGAGACCATGTTATAGTGGTCTAGGAACTGAGAGGCAGGAGCGCCCTGCTAAGAACCCATATTGCCCAGACGCTGTCATTCTGTGTTTTGTGATCTTACTTCTTGGCATTCCTTGAAGGAATTGTTGCCTGTGGTTACTGCTACACCTAAAATGATTGCACTCCGGTATCCATATTTCAACATCATTGGAATCCGTTGATTAAGCTTCAGTTAGAGCTGCAAGCACTCCATTTGCCTCATTTAGGAGGCCAGTGATAAAGTGGAATTTAATTTACACGATTTGATGCCCCGAGTGTTGGCAACTGTGAATGATGTTATCGTATCTGTGTACGTTATGGGTGCTTTACTTGGTGACGGTGAGGGGTGTAGGTGATGGGTGACGGTGAGAGGTGATGGGTCGAGGGGAGTGGGGAGGGATGGGGAATGGGGATCTGGTTTACACTGAACCCTGCTGGGTCTCTGTTTACTTGACAGATTGCAGACGCCCGATGAAGTCTGATTGATGTGTTGACAGTAGCACTGCTGTACAGGATGGACAGATCTCGGGTACGTACCTGTCAGTTAGACAACTGTTGTGGGTTGCAAGGTGGGGGAAGATCAGTAGTAGGCCTGGGGAACAGGGGGTAAGCCTGGCAGGCTTCCTGTCCCCGAGGCAAGAGCCTGAGTCTGTAGCCACTGTTGGGCGAACTTCAGAGCCTCTACCGGTGACTGAGCGCGCCCAGACTCCATTAGAGAGCTTGCTGAAGGTGTTCTGGTAGTGACTGTTTCTCTTGGTGCTTTGATGGTTCCTTTATGTCTTCATGTGGTAGTGACCACCCCCGAGGGTGTCCCTGGTGGCCCGCCACTGGTCAATAACACTAGTGGTAATGACTACACCTTGTGTATACCTGAGTGTGTACACAGACCCTAGTGTACACAGACCCTAGTGTACACACTCGTTATGTCTTGTGTATTTACTTCTCAATGTCTTTGACGAGAACATTTCTCAAGCAATGATGTCGCTCCTTCACATCTACCACCAGGATTTTATTGTGTATATCAAATATAAATTCAAAAAGATTAAATAAACAGGAATAACTTCTCCAATATTCATTAAGATAATTAAGATTAAATATCCTAATGGCACTAATTATACTGTAGGATCCTGAGTGAGTGTTTGCACACGTTTGCCAACAACTGATACGTAGCTGATTGGTTGATAATGATAAGGTGATATGACTGGATATTAATGGTCCTTCATTATTGACTTGATATTAATGGTCCTTCATTATTGACTTGGTATTAATGGTCCTTCATTATTGACTTGATATTAATGGTCCTTCATTATTGACTTGGTATTAATGGTCCTTCATTATTGACTTGATATTAATGGTCCTTCATTATTGACTTGATATTAATGGTCCTTCATTATTGACTTGATATTAATGGTCCTTCATTATTGACTTGATATTAATGGTCCTTCATTATTGACTTGATATTAATGGTCCTTCATTATTGACTTGATATTAATGGTCCTTTATTCGGTCCAGGACGGACCAAAACGTCTTCGTGTCTTGCTCTTGTGAGTGTGGTGTGGTGTGGTGTGGTGTGGTGGGGTGTGGTGTGGTGTGGTGTGGTGTGGTGGGGTGTGGTGTGGTGTGGTGGGGTGGGGTGTGGTGTGGTGTGGTGTGGTGGGGTGGGGTGTGGTGTGGTGTGGTGGGGTGTGGTGTGGTGTGGTGTGGTGTGGTGGGGTGTGGTGTGGTGTGGTGGGGTGGGGTGTGGTGTGGTGTGGTGGGGTGTGGTGTGGTGTGGTGTGGTGTGGTGTGGTGGGGTGTGGTGGGGTGTGGTGTGGTGTGGTGTGGTGTGGTGTGGTGTGGTGGGGTGTGGTGTGGTGTGGTGTGGTGTGGTGTGGTGTGGTGTGGTGTGGTGGGGTGGGGTGGGGTGTGGTGTGGTGTGGTGTGGTGTGGTGGGGTGTAGTGTGGTGTTGTGTGGTGTGGTGTGGTGTGGTGTGGTGTGGTGTGGTGTGGTGTGGTGGGGTGTGGTGTGGTGTGGTGTGGTGTGGTGTGGTGGGGTGTGGCCAGCCAGGTGAGCGAGTCATCACGTGCATCACTGCTACACCTACAACTGGTAATCTTGCACCACTGGCCTAGTCCCACTTTATTATTTAGAAGATCTGGGGGAACTGCCTCAAGGTTTAACATAAAATACATAACTTTAAAATAAATACAGGAAAATAACGGCTCTCGTGGGGGAAGAATGATATGGTTAAGAGGGTTAAGGGGGTTAAGGGGTTAAGGTAACCCTTAACTCATAAGATTGAGTTAAGGGTTGAGATGGAGCAGGATGACACTACACTTCCTCCATCACAGGTGGGGGAGAGTAGGAATAGATGGTTGAACTACGCCAATTGATAGGAAAGGGAGCAAATGGTAAAGGGGGAGGGGGCGAGGGGGGGAGAGGATCAGATGAGAGACACAGGGAACAGTGACCCCCCCCCACCCCCACCCCACCGACTGTTGACCCCGTCACTGCACCCACACACCTGTCTATACCTGTGACGTGAGCCATGCTTGCGCCGACGCAGCTGTCACTCAGGTGTCAGTACTCGAGGGTGGCCCGCTCGTGGCACTCTCCTCACCCTCACACTTAACACACCCGCTCCTCACCGCCTCTCACTTCCACCTTCCCGCCCTCTACCTCAACCTGATACTCATCTACACACCTGATACTCATCTACACACCTGATACCCATCTACACACCTGAAAATTAAGAAATGACGTTTTGGTCCGTTCTGGACCATAATCAAACGTATACTATACGATTTGATTATGGTTTAAAACGGACCAAAACGACGTCGTTTCTTAATTTTCAGGTGTGTGCACTGGGTGTCAGGTGTGTGGGCTGGGTGGCAGGTGTGTGGGCTGGCTATGAACGCCTCAGCCACGTTATTAAGACTCATAGTCTGCTCCTGGTCTGTAAGTCCTCTTACAATACTGTATTCTGGTGCTTAGTTTCCACCGAGCAGACCCAAGCTCCTGGGCCCCCAGCTGTGGGAGGGTAGGGGGGGGGGCGTCTCATCTTGGAGTAACCTTCCTAGCACTGGCCAGGCAAGTGGTGGTCCACACCCCCTGGTGGCGTGGTGCTGTAGGTTATTTTGAGATGATTTCGGGGCTTTTTAGTGTCCCCGCGGCCCGGTCCTCGACCAGGCCTTCACCCCCAGGAAGCAGCTCGTGACAGCTGACTAACACCCAGGTACCTATTTTACTGCTAGGTAACAGGGGCATAGGGTGAAAGAAACTCTGCCCATTGTTTCTCGCCGGCGCCTGGGATCGAACCCAGGACCACAGGATCACAAGCCCCGCGTGCTGTCCGCTCGGCCGACCGGCTCCAGATGGTGAGTGATGGTGTGTTCATGGTACTCTTGCAGTGTTTGGTCATGTGGTCGGCGGTGTTGTGCTGCTCTCCTGAACGTCTTCTTATGTATTTTTTTATGCATGTTAGTCTTCTTTAAGGTGTGTAGTGGTTCTTTAAGGTGTGTAGTGGTTCTTTAAGGTGTGTAGTGGTTCTTTAAGGTGTGTAGTGGTTCTTTAAGGTGTGTAGTGGTTCTTTAAGGTGTGTAGTGGTTCTTTAAGGTGTGTAGTGGTTCTTTAAGGTGTGTAGTGGTTCTTTAAGGTGTGTAGTGGTTCTTTAAGGTGTGTAGTGGTTCTTTAAGGTGTATAGTGGTTCTTTAAGGTGTGTAGTGGTTCTTTAAGGTGTGTAGTGGTTCTTTAAGGTGTGTAGTGGTTCTTTAAGGTGTGTAGTGGTTCTTTAAGGTGTGTAGTGGTTCTTTAAGGTGTGTAGTGGTTCTTTAAGGTGTGTAGTGGTTCTTTAAGGTGTGTAGTGGTTCTTTAAGGTGTGTAGTGGTTCTTTAAGGTGTGTAGTGGTTCTTTAAGGTGTGTAGTGGTTCTTTAAGGTGTGTAGTGGTTCTTTAAGGTGTGTAGTGGTTCTTTAAGGTGTGTAGTGGTTCTTTAAGGTGTGTAGTGGTTCTTTAAGGTGTGTAGTGGTTCTTTAAGGTGTGTAGTGGTTCTTTAAGGTGTGTAGTGGTTCTTTAAGGTGTGTAGTGGTGCTTGAGGGTGTTAGAGGTGTGGGGGGGGGGGGGGGGGGGGACTGGAGCCTTGTGTAAGTGTGGCAGAGTGCTCGTACTCAAGCTAAGGAATCGTCTCAGATTTCCTGGGTCATTTTTATATTCATTCTTTTTACAAGAATTTTAGTTTGTTTTCGTTGTTTAATCTGGAGTGCCCGTATTGTGCCTACACCCGTGTGTTGTGGGGGGGGAAGTGTCCCCTACACCCGTGTGTTGTGGGGGGGGGGGGGGGAGGCGGGGCGGCGGGTGTCCTACACCCGCTTTCTTTACTGGTAATTATTTTCCATTGATTTTTAATGGTGAATATTTAGTTCATGGACCAGGCGGGGGGAAGGGGGGGAGAGGGGTTAAGGGTGGCAGGTGGGGGGGGGATAGGGGGGGGGGCGGCGGTGATGGGTCCTTGATTATTCCTGGCCTCAGGTGAGTGTCCGCGTGTGTTTGTTTACTGCTCCAATAGTTTAACGTCGCCATCTGTTGTGTCTATAGCCTGTGATGGCTTCATTTACACGGTGCTACCTCCCCCTCCTGGGGTACACCTCCTCCCCCTCCTGGGGTACACCTCCTCCCCCTCCTGGGGTACACCTCCTCCCCCACCTGGGGTACACCTCCTCCCCCACCTGGGGTACACCTCCTCCCCCTCCTGGGGTACACCTCCTCCCCCACCTGGGGTACACCTCCTCCCCCTCCTGGGGTACACCTCCTCCCCCTCCTGGGGTACACCTCCTCCCCCTCCCGGGGTACACCTCCTCCCCCACCTGGGGTACACCTCCTCCCCCTCCCGGGGTACACCTCCTCCCCCACCTGGGGTACACCTCCTCCCCCACCTGGGGTACACCTCCTCCCCCACCTGGGGTACACTTCCTCCCCCTCCTGGGGTACACCTGCTTCCCCACCTGGGGAACACCACCTCCCCCACCTGGGGTACACTACCTCCCCCACCTGGGGTACACCACCTCCCCCACCTGGGGTACACCACCTCCCCCACCTGGGGTACACTACCTCCCCCACCTGGGGTACACCACCTCCCCCACCTGGGGTACACCTCCTCCCCCACCTGGGGTACACCACCTCCCCCACCTGGGGTACACTACCTCCCCCACCTGGGGTACACTACCTCCCCCTCCTGGGGTACACCACCTCCCCGACCTGGGGTACACCACCTCCCCCACCTGGGGTACACCACCTCCCCCACCTGGGGAACACCACCTCCCCCACCTGGGGTACACCTCCTCCCCCACCTGGGGTACACCACCTCCCCCACCTGGGGTACACTACCTCCCCCACCTGGGGTACACTACCTCCCCCACCTGGGGTACACCACCTCCCCCCACCTGGGGTACACTTCCTCCCCCACCTGGGGTACACTACCTCCCCCACCTGGGGTACACCACCTCCCCCACCTGGGGTACACTACCTCCCCCACCTGGGGTACACTACCTCCCCCACCTGGGGTACACCACCTCCCCCACCTGGGGTACACTACCTCCCCCACCTGGGGTACACTACCTCCCCCTCCTGGGGTACACCACCTCCCCGACCTGGGGTACACCACCTCCCCCATC